>NC_085876.1:7291863-7299363 GCF_034702125.1 Engraulis encrasicolus
CAGTCTGACCTTTCTGTCCTCCTCTCCTCTTGCTTTCGCTTTAAGAGTGCCTGTTCTTTGTTCGCGAGCTTCAGTGAAGTTCCCGCCTCCCCCTTGAGCCTCCCTGCACCCGCACGGAGCGTGAGGTTGATTGACACATGAGGAGAGCCAATCATAGCCACCGTAATGCACTCGTTGTCCTTCTCTCTAGTGCCTGCCTGTTGGTTGCCATGGTGCTGTGTGTGATGCAGGATGAGTAGTGTGTTGCCAGGGGTTACGCCAAAGGCTGCGGTTTGATTAAAGGGACGGTTGCCCATTGGCTGAAGTGGACCATGTGAGATGAGAGGATGCGATGCTGCAACAGTGTGTGTGTGTGTGTGTGTGTGTGTGCGTGTGTGTGTGTGTGTGTGTGTGTGTGTGTGTGTGTGTGTGTGTGTGTGTGTGTGTGTGTGTGTGTGTGTGTGTGTGTGTGTGTGTGTGTGTGTGTGTGTGTGTATTTGTGTGTGTTCTATTTCACCTGTGAGAGCTCATCTCAGCATGTGACACACATTCACACTCATACTGTATAAGCGCACTTAGTACTCACTCACACATGTTGTGCTATCTCTATTCTGCCGTGCGCTCAGCAAATGACACCTCATTCTCGTTTGCTATGAGAGTGCGTAGCATCGCCTCCACATACTGATACTGCACGATGGTGTCACAGTATAAGAGATGCTTGTGGCTTTAGTGGCTGTGCCTGTGTGCCTGTGTGCTCATCCGTTGGTGGGTAACACCAAAGATTCTCTATTCTATTGCATTTAGACCATCTCTGGGAACACTTAATCATAATAGAGGCATGAAAAGTATCATGAATACTTAGTAAATAATTAACTAATGATGAACGAAACATTAACAAATGTTTGTAAATGAGTGGGGAATTATATGTTAATATTTTTGTTTATCAAACATTCATTTTTTTTGTAAATGTATAAAAATACACCGTTAAAAGGTTTAAATGCTTACATCATTATAAAGTGTTACCCGTTCATTTCTTGGTTGGTTGGTTTGGGCACTTCACAGCAGAAGTGGCCTTCCGAGTGGCTGGGCCCGCAGCTTAGCGTGACAGATGGCTAGCTGCTCTGTGTTGTGCCCGTAGTGGATAGAGAGATAGATTCTCCTCCTCCTTTCCATGCACTCTCTGTGGTTTTCACAGCTTTGCACAAGTGCTGACCAGCAGTCTCTCTGTGCCTCTGTCTCTGTCTGTTTCTGTCTGCCTCTGCATATCTCCCTCCCGGTCTCTCTCTACCTGTCCTTCTCTATCTCTCTGCATGTTCTTTTCTCTCTCTCTCTCTCTCTCTCTCTCTCTCTCTCTCTCTCTCTCTCTCTCTCTCTCTCTCTCTCTCTCTCTCTCTGTCTGTCTGTCTGTCTGTCTGTCTGTCTGTCTGTCTATCTCTCTCTCTCTCTCTGTCTGTCTGTCTCTCTCTCTCTCTCTCTCTCTCTCTCTCTCTCTCTCATTCTACCTTCTTCTCTCTTTCTGCAAGAAATGTAATTTCAAATTCTTTGTATGACCAGTGCATGTAAAGAAATTGACAATAAAACCTACTTGACTATGTCTCTGTCTCTACACCACCAACTCCCCATCTTTCACTTCTCTGCATGTTTCTCTGCAAAATCTGAAACTTGAGTGAAGTGAACTGTCTTACACATGCTTGCCCTCCACTATAACCCTGTCTTCACCTCCTGGGTAGATAGACAGACAGACTGACAGACAGAATGACAGACAGACTGACAGACAGACAGACAGAATGACAGACAGACAGAAGACAGACAGAGTGACAGACAGACTGACAGACAGAATGACAGACAGACAGACAGACAGCTTTGCAGTCTTGTTCACAACACCTGTCTGCTTGCACATTTGCAGACAGTGAGAGTTGCATGGGCAAACATTTGTCAAATGTTTTTTTCCCCCTATTATTATCATGATCATTTTTCATTCTCAGAGGGTGTTTATACACTTAAGCAAACAGCCATTCTTCACCAGCCTGTGTTGATGCTGACCCATGTGTTTCAGTTAAGTTGATTATTAATGATAAGAGTTTACACAGACACATTCATATTTTATAGTTCTCAAGCAAACATGTGTGTTTCAACTGTTCACCTTTATTTGAACTTGGCTCTTGTGTGTGTTTGTGTGTGTGTGTGCGTGTGTGTGTGTGTGTGTGTGTGTGTGTGTGTGTGTGTGTGTGTGTGTGTGTGTGTGTGTGTGTGTGTGTGTGTGTGTGTGTGTGTGTGTGTGTGTGTACATGCGCGTGTGTGTGTGTGTGTGTGTGTGAGCAATGAAGCGCAATTTCATTGACATGAATCATAAATGAGATAGGCCTAAGTGATTGAAATGGTAAGATATTACAACAAGCAGCAGCATGTTTTAAAGCTGGTATTAATTAAACTATGAGGCAATCATTGTGCTGTTATGAGGAGGCACAGGTGGTATTCACCTCATGCCTGATCATTCGAGCTCTTGTGATGTATTGTTTGTCAAACAGCCCCACGCATGCAGTGACCTTTTAGCAGGAGACAGACCTTTAGCGGCAGCATAACAAGCTGTTTGAGTGAATGAGTTGGATGAGACAGAGACGTGTGTGTGGGATTTGCCTTTTGTGTGGTTTGGTTCATGAGGGCTATGCTGCCCTCATTAGACGCCCAATTTGGGTTGTCAGGAACTTTTTGTCCCACACACACACCCACACATACGCACACAGGCAAGTGCGCACACGCACACACACACATGCAGACATACACACACACACACACACACGGTACACACACAGAGTTGACGCACACACACACATAGTCTTTAGCACAGAGCTGACACAGCACCCACCCACTTCTCCGCCAGAAGCAGAGCAGAGTCTGCCAGTCGGGTGTCAGGGGCCGTCTGGGCGGCAGGGCGGTGGTGTTGTGTGGGCCTGAACACTTAACAGTCCTCTGCCATCTTATTCAGTGTATATATATACTATACCCACCTTGCACCGTAAAAAATGTAGTGTTAATTCAACACGTAGAGAGGTGATTTAACACTCTCTAGAGTGTATTTGATCCCAGAGTACTCTCTAAGTGCTGAATTAGCACTGCATTTCTTTACTGTGTGACTGGCCTGGAGTGGCTCTATTAAGTAATTAAATAACATGCTGACAAAGACCGTCACGAAGTAAACGAATAAACAAAGAAACAAACAAAGAAATATAAAAGATGTTAGCTAGCTGAGTTCAGTGTTAGAATCAGGGCTCTAAATTAACTTTTTTTTCATCACCAGCCAAAATGGCTAGTAGATGTTAATCTTACTAGCCAAACACACACTCACTAATGGGTGAAAGTGGCTAGTAAGTTGGTCTTTTCTACCAGCCAAACTGAAATTTCACCAGCATTTGGCCGGTTGGCTGGTGTTAATTTAGAGCCCTGTTATAGGAACTATGTGATAGGCCTAGACCAGGGGTGGGGAACCTATGTCTCGAGGGCCATTTGCGGCCCTTGAGGCCATTTTATCCGGCCCCCGATATACTTTTAATGTTATGCAGGTTCACATGAAATATAAAATATTTTGTGAAGGAATCTTACAAAATACATTTGCAATACAATTAAGTCATATTTAGGGGACCTAGAGAAGGTGGGGACTGTTTTAAAGGTGGCTGCCTTCAATGTTGGTTTGTGTTCATAATACGGCCCTTGGAGGACTTTTGTGGCCCTCGGATGGATTTGAAGTGGCCCCTCGAATGAAAAAGGTTCCCCACCCCTGGCCTAGACCTTTACCTCAGTGGTTTTGTTGTTCCTGCGAGGAGGTTGTGAGTTCGAGCCCCTAGTCATCCTGCACATGTTTTTCCTTTACCCGACATGCTTTGACGCTGTAACACTGTATTCATCAGAGGGTCACATGGGTGTTGATGTGTGACGTGATTTGCACATGTCTGTTTGGGTTGTTTATCTGAAGATAAGAGGATCCGGGTAAAGCCAATGCAAATTACTGAAATCATTTTAATATTGGTGAAGACTCTTCCCACAAAGCAGTAGATTCTGATCCACCAGTAAAGGCTTGGTACAGTATGGGCTAGGTCTATTTTGGTTGTGATTTTCTGGAGAAGAGAAGAGAAGAGAAGAGAAGAGAAGAGAAGAGAAGAGAAGAGAAGAGAAGAGAAGAGAAGAGAAGAGAGATTAGATGAGAGGAGAGGAGAGGAGAGGAGAGGAGAAATGGAGGGGGGAGGAGAAGAGAGGAGAAGTTCCGACCAAAGGGGCATCGCAGGGTCAGCTGGCACTGCCACTAACCCTGGTAAACAAACGCAGCACAGCGCTGAGAAGCCCATGTGGCAACCAGTGTCCATGTGGCACCTCTCACTGGTCCACTGACCCGGTCACTATGACCAAGTCAACCTTGCTCTGTGGTTGCTAGGGTACGTCTGTTTGTATAAGAGAGGGACAGAGACACAGGAAGAGACTAAGAGATAAAAGGTCTTGTGTTTATTTGAATATCTCTGTAAATGTTTGTTTGAATGTAAAATGTGTTTATCTTTGTGTGTTTGTGCAATGGGTGATTTGTAGAGGGTTGTCTCTTTGTTTGTTTTCATTTGGTTATATTTGTATTAGTGTTTCTTTGTGCATCTCTGTAAATTTAGACATAAGACAGTGACCATGAATTTCAACCCCTTCCTGTTAAGAGAGGTTGTATCTGTGTGTGTTTATCTGTGTGTCTGTATGTGTGCGTAATGCGGCGTGTTTGCATGTGTATCACTGTGTTTATTTTTGAGAGAGGTGTATGCGTCCAAGTGTACTCCAAGTGTTTGTCCATTTGTGGTTGCAGTTCCCCATGTGTCTGTTTTAGGCACAAGTGAATGAACGAGTGTTTAATCAACCCCATTTCCTCTCCTCCTCCCACTCTTCTTCCTCCTCCTCTTCCTCCCCCTCTCCCTCTTCCCCCTCCGCCTCCTCCTCCTACACCCCCCTCCTCTCTTCCTCTCTTCTTCCCCTCCTCCTCCTCTTCATCATTCTCCCCTTTCTCGCCCCTCTTCTTCTTCCTCCTCCTCCTCCTCCTCCTCCTTCCCCTCTCCTCCCCCTCCTCCTCCCTCTCCCTTCCACTCTCTTCCTCAATCTCCCCTTCCCCCTCCTCCTCCTTCCCCTTTCCTCCTCTCCCTCTACCCTCCTCCTCCTCCTCCTCCTCCTTCTCTTCCTCTCTGCCAGGTTTGCGGTGATCGCCTCCGGCTGTGCCAGCTGCCCGAGGCTGGTGTGCGGGCGCGAGGGCTGCGGTGCAGAGTTCTGCTACCACTGCAAGCAGGCATGGCACCCCAACCAGACCTGCGACTCGGCCCGCCAGCAGAGGGCCATGTCCCTGAGGACGCACAGCAACCACTCCCCCAGCTACTCCGCCGAACATGGCACCAGTAAGTATAATAATATAGCAATATATACAGTAGGGCTGTAACGATACACTCAACTCACGATTCGGTTCGTATCACGATACTTGACATACGGTTCGATAAACCCCACGATTTTCAAAATGTATCTTTTTGATGATTGTTTATAGAGGTTACAAGAGCTTACTAATAATGTTTTGCTTTATTTTAGTTTAAAAGTAAAAAATACATTGATGGGAAGCTTGGAGGCACCATCACATCATATCATGTGGTTATTTTCTGGTCTTAATGGGAAGAGAGCGTTGAAAGGGCGTATCACGATACTGACTTCTTTTATCACGATACAGTATCATGACTCTGCGTATCACGGTTTATCGATTCGATACAATATCGTTACAGCCCTAATATACAGTAGAGTAATGTATACACTACAATAACCACTCACCACAGCCACTCCGCCGAGCACGGCACCAGTAAGTGGAATATGTACAATTCAATATTACAACATAGTAGTACTGTGATGTATACACTACAGCAACCACTCCCCCAGCTACTCCGCCGAGCACGGCACTAGTAAGTATATAATAATAATATAACAATATATACACTACAGTCATTTTTAGCACTACAGCAACCACTCACCCACCCACCTACACTACAGCAATGACTCAGCTGGCTATTCTGCGAGCAGGAGATGAGCAAGTACAAGTTTTTTATTTGTTGTCTTAGACTTCATCAGACTTAGACTTGTGGTTATAGATGCATACACGCATAAATAATAATCAATAAATAAATAATAATAAGGTTGCTCAGTTAATGCATATATGCAGTACTATCTACTTTGTGTCTTACTTGTATTCATAGAGTGCATACTGATATCTAGGTTTACTACTAATTAATATTTAAGACCAGATCCAGTACAATATTTGGAATTCAGAAATGCAAGGTTTATTTGCTTGAGAGAGGGGGAGAGGAGGCCATTAGGCCCCAAAGGCCTGTCCACAGGCCTCCCCACCCCCTCTCTCCAATGAGGTGTTAACGGTACAGGTACAGACAAAGAAGGGGCAAGAAGGGCAGAACAATGCCAGTGGCTGAACTTAAAAAGACCACCACAGGAAATGAGGTCACATGAAATGATGTCACATACAATGATAGTTTTAGCCAATAGCAATCAGCACCAGTGATTCATAACTATCCCCTAGAGGCTTATTGGGAAACGAACCTTTATTGCCTCTTACAAACTAAGAGAGTTGCTCCTTCATGGATAAAACAATGCATGGACATCCAAATGTAATGTATCAGATTGGGGGCAATATTCAGATTCCTTCAATACTGGGTGTATGCTGCTGCCCTCTTAGATCAAGTCTCTTTTATCAAGTGGTACTTGATAGTAACAGCCACCTCTGAATCTTGACTTCCGGGGCAAATGGAACAAACTATTAGTTTCCAAGTCTGCAGTACCACAAATAGGTCATTTTGTTCCTCTACAGGTTTGTTCTGATTATTGTCTTTCTTGTGTTTTTGTTCCTTGCAGATGATGACATCAAGCCGTGTCCGCGCTGCGGTGCCTACATCATCAAGATGAACGACGGCAGCTGTAATCACATGACCTGCGCCGTGTGCGGCTGCGAGTTCTGCTGGCTCTGCATGAAGGAGATCTCCGACCTGCACTACCTCAGGTAGGACACTCACACACACACGTACATGCCCTTACCTATCTTATCTTGAGAATTATTCTATAAGCAATACAGAACCATAGATACAGTTAATTTTATTATCATTACCTCTGCCAAGGAGGGTATGTTTTTGGTCGCGTTGGTTTGTCTGGCTGTCTGTATGTATCTCTGTATCTATGTCTGTCACCAGGATAACTCAAAAAGTTCTGAATGAATTTGGATGAAATTGAAGTTGTTGGAAATGGTGTTGTTGGTTATGACAAAAGGAACGAGTGATGAAATTTTAGTGATAAAAGTTATAAAAAAGATTCTTCACCATTGCGGGAAAGGGTGAATTTTGACATTCCAGTTTCTAAATCCACAAAATCAAGGCAGAAAGACAAATGAAAAAAGAAAGGCAAATGCAGTCAAATGTTCTATCAAACAGCTTCCTTGGCGGAGGTCTGCACTGTCATTTCTAG
>NC_085876.1:7301863-7326863 GCF_034702125.1 Engraulis encrasicolus
GGAGGTCTAAAACGAAGGCTCACGCAGACATAAACCATAATCAGCCTCAGTTGCTGGTGCCCCCCCCCCTTACCTTACCCACTTTTAACACTCTGATATACACATCAGATGACTCTCCTGCATATGTCTGGAATCCATTTTGCCCATCACTTGCATGTTACACTGGAGAGTCACTCTCTACCAGAGATTTAGCTCAGACCCATACACAGATGAAACAATATCTCCGGAAGGCCATAGCCAGTGCATAACAATATCACATACCTGTACACATCAAACGGATTAGAACTCAAGCAGGCATAAAACAGACACGTGAAGCATAATTTGACTCTGTTGTCTCTGCTGTTCAAACCCCCTCCCCCATAGACACATACTATACAAGATACTGTTGATAGCTTTGCTCTGCCCTTCCCTGCAGTTTGACACCTCTCTCCTCCGTTCATACCGTATGTGTCAGATGATGGTCGAGCCATACTCCGGTGTCGGTCCCTAGCAGGCATCAAGAAAAGACACAAAACCCAAACACAAACTTAAAGTATACTCTCACACAGACTTAAAACAAATTAGGCATAGTTGCCTCTGCTATTCAAGCCCTCTGCTACACCTTTAGCTGATACCCCCACTAGGGCTGCACAATTATGGAAAAAATCATAATCACGATTATTTTGGTCAAAATCATAATCACGATTATTAATCACGATTATTGATTTTTGCAGATTTTTTTGAAAATTACAACAAGATGAAATATAAGAAAGAATGAATTACATACGGGATGAGCAAAATAAAATTAATTGTAATAATTATGTAAAGGAAATAGCATGAAACTTAAGTGGACAGATTTCAGGCCAGAAACACCAGCCTGTCAGTATGTTCTGGCTTCAAGGACGCTCTCAAAAGTAGGTCGCTATTGCCACGATTAAATCACGATTAAAATCATGAGATCGATTTCACTATGTTATCACGATTTTGATTATTTTTCGATTAATTGTGCAGCCCTAACCCCCACCACCACTTGGTTGTCTCTTCGGTGACATGTGTCCGATGATGGCTGTGTCATACTGCGATTCCAGTCTTTGTGAGGTGTAAAGCACAGACTCAAAGACACAAACTCAAGTAGGCATAAAGCATAACCTCACACAGGCATAAAAAAGGGTTTTTTGTGTCTATCCCTGTCTATTTCTTTCTTCTAATGTATGGTTTATGTTGCTATACAATCATGTTTTCACATCAAAATACTTGTAGACAAAATAAATGCATTCATTCATTCCTTCATTCATTCATTCTGTCCTACCTACCGCATCTTTAGCTGACACCCTCACCCCCCATCCCCCTCACCCGTCTACCGCCTGCAGTTTGTCACCTCTCTCCTGTGACACGTGTCCGGTGGTGATCATGCCACACTCCGGTGCCACTCATTAATTAGCATCTGATTAGCGCTGACTCATCGGCTACAGATGGTGATAGATGGCTTCATTAGATATTACTGTGACTGTGTCACTTGTGTGTGTCTGTGTCATGTGTGTGTGTGTACACGCCTGTGTGTGCTTGCATATGTGCTTGTGTATGCTTGCGTGCGTGCGTGCGTGCATGCATGCATGCGTGCATGCGTCTGTTTGTGTGTCTGTGCCTATGTCTGAGTGTGCCTGCGTGTGAGGTTGCATGTGTGTGTTTGTGTTTTAGAGCGTGCGGGTCGATCTCTCATGAGATGAGACTAAACAGAGTTGAGAGGGAGTTGAACCCTCCTGGGGTGGGGGATGCCCTGCATTTGAACTCGGTTAGAAGTCAGATTAAGGGTGGTGGTGATAGGGAGTGAGGATGCTTTTGTTCCTCTGACAGACTTCTTTTGTTTTTGTGAAGTAAAAAACTGGGTCAGATTAGATAAATATGTGAGCTATCTGAAGCTTAAAACTTTTCACTATTGCTGACCGTGGCTCTTGGCACAGTGACAAGGAAGTGTATATTTATCTCACTTTTGTACATTGTAATGGAACTGAGCAGATTTGTGCTGTGTTAAAATAGTCTCATTTTAAGCTCTCCAAAGTCACAGTGGTAGGAATAACAAAGCCCCAAAGTCTGCCGGCAGAGCATAGCACAGCACAGCACAGCACAGCATGTCCCCTGCTTTGTTACGGTGACATCACAGTCAGTCATCAAGGCTTGAACTTACTTACACCCACAAATACTGTAAATGGTTTGTGTGGGAGCTGGGAAGGGCCTTTGTCAGCAAGAAAGTTCAAATTAATTAGCGCTGACTGCTGAATCGTATCACCAGAGCAAAAAAAAAAGTTTTAAAAATGAACCTGCTCTCTCAAGGTGTTTTTTTTAATGAAACTTTATTGGATCGTGACGTGACCTTGACTTACAAAGTCACCCCAGAGAGTAATTTACTTTGGTAGTTAGGCATGCCTGCTTTGTTGTTGTGCCTATTGAGAGCCTGGGGTTATAAATGAGTGGAATTCCTTCACTGAGAGTATCAACAACAGTTGACAGCCATTGCCACTTTTGTCTTGATGAAACTATAGAAAATGCGCAAAAATGTTTCTAAAACTCAGGTAAAACTTAAAACAATTTTTAATAATAAATTGACTGTGTAGTGAAAAGAGAACTTCTGTTAATTGCTTGGTAAATAGTGTGGATCTCACTGTATAGTGACATGTTTCTGACTGTTTTATTCCAGATCCACGCCCACTATGAAGGGAAGAAAGCATCAGCTCATCACCGCAGGAACCTTGCCATCACAGGAGGAGTGGCCCTGTCTGTCATCACTGCTCCTGTCATCGCTGCTGTCAGCGTGGGTAAGGAGACCTGGAAGCCATCTTTAAATTAAACCCTTTCCCACCTAGTACTAGAACCAGAGATACGTATATGAACACTACATGGCTTGTTTAGTCTTTTGGCATGGCCCAACCCTACCACCACAGACTTGGTCCAGTAGTTGTTAAGATGACTGTGGCCTGAACAAATGACTGTCAACATCCCTGAATGCACTTGACATTGTAAATGGTACACAAAGGACTTGTCAGTTACATGACTGAAGACAAAATCTATGTTGCTGTATTGATGAATGTACTTAGATATAAAAAAGATATTACAAAAAAAAATAATTGTATAAATGGTACACAAGGACAACAACAATCCACTTTTCAATGACGATTATAATAATAGATTGTACTGTATATTAGAAGGATTATAATGAATAACCCATTTCCCTCTGCCATGGTTAGTGATGACGTTGCCATTGGTCCTCATCATGCGGTTGCTGCTTGCTTGATAGGTATCGGCGTTCCCATCATGTTGGCGTATGTGTACGGTGTGGTGCCCATCTCACTGTGCCGCGGAGGAGGATGCGGAGTGAGTCGCGGCAAAGGAAACGGCGTGCGCATCGACTTTAATGAAGACGACGGCCCAATTACTGGTAATGAAGAGGCCCATGCACCATCTGGCTCGCATTCAATTATTTATATATTACTCACGACGCTAGTAGAAAAATCTATTGTGTCACACTCTGGGCTTTCTCTACGCTCTCCTTTGTCCTCTCCCTTTCTCTCTTCTTTATCTTTTCTTTTTCTGTCTCTTTTTCTCTGCTGCTGCGTGAGAGAGACAGAGCGTGAGGTAAAAAGGGAGACCTCTTTTTACATCACGCTCTCTCACACACAATTAGGTTAAAAGGGCTTTAATGCAAATAAAGGTATGAGTAATACATTGATAAATAATAATAATAATACATTCATGAATAGCACAAGATGAAAAACACATCCCTTGACGTAAACAAAATATATGGCAAGGGAATAAAACAAAGCTGAACAAACATATCTTTAAAAGGTGGAGCGTTCAAGTTGTACAATTATTGTAATTGGTTTAAGTGGTATGAATATTTAATTCTCATAGGAACGGTCCTCTGAAACTCAACCTGCAAAATTCAAAAAGTATTTGGAGGTTAGTTTTGCAGATGTAGTCTATAATTTATCTCCTTCTCTGCCCCTCTGTCTCTTTAGTGACAGAATTCTGGTGATTTCTGTAATCAGTCTCTCATATTTATGATTTAATTGGCAGAAGTCAGTAGTTTGCAGTAGTTAGTAGGCTTACTGTACGTTTTGCCAATTTGTATGTCATGCCTGTCATGTTTCTTTAGTGGCAGACGGAAGGGTATGACTGTATTTAGCATTAGCTTACCGTACGTTTCGCCAGTTTGTGTTTAGTATGTCTCTTTCACCCTCAGCCTGCGTAGTGGCAGATGCCGGGGTATTGCTGTGTTTATTATTAGTTTATGTTTTGTATACATACAGTATTCATCGTGTATGTCTCTTTCACCCTCTGTCTATGTAGTGGCAGACGCTTGGGTATGACTGTGTTCAGTATTAGTTTCTGTTTTGTACATTTATGGTGTATGTCTCTCTCACCCTTGCTGTGTAGTGGCGGACGCCTGGCGTGCCCTGAAGTCTCCCAGTCTGGGCGAGAGCAGTCTGGACGGGGCGGCCAGTGGCATGAGCACCACCACGCCCAGCGAGGCCGTGTCCGTGGCCCCCGGGCCCCTCACCGAGACGCCACACTTCAACACACTGGCAGGGGGCGCTCTCGGAGCCAGGGCCGGCAAATACAGCAGGTACAGTCGGGGACGGGTTAGGACTTTATGACTTCGCTATGCTGCCTCTCACAGGCCAATGCCATAACTGCACGGAGCAAGTCCAGAGGTGCACACCCTGCGTTCTTTCTATTATACTAACTCCCGTCCTCCCTTTACTTGTACTTGTGGCCTCGTCATGGCGTTGCAAGACATCATTGACGACAGAAGTTTAATTCAATATCTCATAAAAGTGTAATTCAAAGGTAATTTTCTCACAATTGGGATGTTGAATGGGGAGTGGGGTTTTCTCCATGGAGGCGGAGTGTCAGCGAAGTGTGAGTCCACAAGCACAGGTGGAGGAGGGGAGGTAGGATAATGTAGTGTAGGGATGCACGATGTGTCGGCCAGATGTATCGGTATCGGCCGATATTTGACATTTCTCAACACATCGGACATCGGTCCGATGGGTAAAACTGGGCCGATGTTAATGCCGATGTTTTTTTTTAATATGTTACGGTTCTAAAAGATTGAACTTGACGGTGACTTTCAATGTTTGTCTTCTAATTTGTCTATTTTTTATCAAATTTTATCACAGGGAGATAAAAAGTGTTTTTGGAAATAAGAGGACATTCAAAAATTCTGTTTGTTTGCATCATTGTCATCTCTTTAAAAAAAGTAAAGAAAAGAAAAACATCGATATCGGTTAATATCGGTTATCGGCCATAACCGCAATATCAATATCGGATATCGGTACCAGCCGAAATTTTTTATATCGTGCATCCCTAATGTAGTGTACCCCACTATCTCCATAGTTCTACATGAGAGATCACTTCCTTTCCAACCTCTAGGGTTGTTGAGGATTAAAACTACTGTAAATACTGCTGCTTTAGCACAACATTATGTAACTACTGTTTGTGTCACCGTACACACATAACATGGATTATACAGTATATGAATTACGCCCCATAAACACTATCAGATCTGCCGTATTCCATCAGATATGGTCATACACCATATGCCTCCATATACTATGGACTATGAACTCATATTATATAATAGTTAGGTTGAGTATATAGGCATACCAAGAGCATTTCAGTAGGGTAGGATCCCTCTATTCTCGTCTCATAAAGAATGGCAAAGATGGTAATACGATACGATACCCTTTACAATTTCCACCATTTAGGAACAGGTCTTTTGTGCAGGCAAGCCATGTTATTTCCATATAATTCGTACCACTTATATTTATCGCAATATGAAAGCATTTTTTGCTCCTTAATTTATTTAAAATGTGTGTTTACATATGTCTTAGACTGTATTAATATGTCGACTGAAGAAATAGCTGAAGTGATTTTTACAGTGCATTAATACCCGTGTGATGTATGTGTGATAAATGAATACCTATATTAATACCTGTGTGATGTACAGTATGTTATGTATGCATAGTTTACAGTGTATTAATAGCTGGTTGAATGATATGATGTGATGTGATGTGTGTGATCTCCAGGCTGGAGGTGAAGGGTGGTGAGCTGGGTAAAGAGGCGGCCATGCGGGAGACGGGGAGCCTGGGGGCCGGGAGTGACTGTGCCAGCACCAGAGGCATGGCCGGATCCATCACTTCCTCCTACACCATACCAGACCGGTACGCAGACACACACACACACACACACACACACACACACACACACACACACACACACACACACACACCATTGATACGCCATCTGCCATTGACTAACTGCTGATTACTGAATACTAAAATGCTACCTAAATAGACCTTGTGCCTTAGCTAACCCAGTCAGGTTTATACCAAATGGGACTTATTGACCTTTTTATATTATTATCTTGATGGAGATAATTTACTTAATGGATTGTGTCTGAATGCAGAGCAATGCACAAACATCATGCTCTTTCAAACCTCCTTTCTTCTTTCTGTGGAACCACAGCATTACACCAAGACTATGATATTACAGAAATGATCAATTCTATAGACACACATATTTCAAATGTCTCCTTCTGCTGGTGTCGTTGTTTTAGGGAAGGCACCAACCTGGAGATCCAGGTGGACATTGAGACCAAGCCTAGCCACCTGTGCCTGACCAGCGAGGAGGACCTCCTCCCGGCCACGGCGGCGGTGGCAGCAGCGGTGGCGGCTGCGGCGGCAGCGTCGGTGCCCGCGGGCTCGGCCATCGTAGCGGTGGCTGGAGAGGAGCCCCAGGACTGCAGCTCCCGGCGCGGCGGCGTGCTGAACGGCTCGCTCCTGGGCCTGTCGCCGGGCGTGTCCCTGCGCGAGGGCCTGCGCGACGTGACGCTGGCGCAGCCCGAGAGCATCCGCAGCGACCTGGAGATGTCCGACACGCAGTCGGACGACATCGCCGAGCTGACCTCGGACGACTGCGAGTCGCCCCGCGTCCCCCCTCCAACATCGTCATTATCGCACCTGTCGCGCACGCGCACGCACTCGAACCCGCCTCCCCATCCCACCTGCCGCTCTCTACCCTCCGCGACGGCCTCAGCTGCTGCTCCTGCTGCTAGTGCTGGCAGTGGTGACGGTCTGCACTGTCCCGATAACGTCATTCTGTACGTGTGAGGACCCCCCCCAAAAGAAAGGAACCAGAAGGGAAACGACAAATATTAAAATGCGACAAAAAACGGAGAGAGAATTTAAAGAGAGACTGACAAAAGTGAAAAAAAAATGGAGAGTGAGTGGATCTCCTTGAATCTGAATGATGCACAATCAGCCAGTCAGCCAAGTCCTATGTCTTACCCACCTGCTCTGGCTTCTTATTTTCTTTATAAAACATCCTTTTCCCACATTTGCTATTTATTGTTTGTTATTGTTATTATTACAACAACTACTATTATTATTGTTATTATTTTGTAAGTGAATCCTTTTTGCAAGCAAGTAAGCAGGCAGCCCATTGGATACACTATGTGCCACCAATTTCCCAGAGTCCTTTGGGCCGCCAGGGTGAACTTTGACCCTATGATGAACCTTTGACCCCACAACAGAAAGGGATTGGAATCTTAGCCTGGGCAGGGTTTTTATTATTGTTTTTATTGTTGTGCGTTTGCCAATGGGAGCAGCTCTGCTTTTCAGAGCCTGGTGTTGTTATGTGTGTGTGAGAGAGCGGTGAAGAGGTACGGTGGTCCTACCTCGCTTACAACTTGTACAACTTCTTCGGTTTACTTTTTTGTGTGCAAAAATGCCTTGGCTACTAAAGCAAAAATCTCAACACAGAAATAAGGAACAGAAAAACAACAAATGAATAAAAATGTAAAAAAAAAAAAAAGCCACAAAACACACACATAAAAACAAATTCATAACTGACACGGTTGGGCACATAGGGCCATGGCAGGAGGAATCTAATGTAATGGGCTAGTCATGCTTGTGGAGGTGGCTCATTGCCAAAGAGGTTTTGCTTTTGCTACTTTTTATTTGTCAAGTATTTATAACTGAATGGGTTTGAAGCTGGAAGAATGTTTGTGTACCGGTATGTATATTTACCCGCATGGCCTTGCGTGAATGAGTGAGTGTGTGAGTATGGCCGTGAGTGTGTTTGTGACCGAGACACAGAAATGGAGAGAGATGACGTTTGCACAGAGCCTACTGGTCAGCCGTGTATTTCACTGGCACAGATGAATTCAGATCTGCTGTTGGTGGCTAGACTGTTTTGTATGTAATGTATGTGACTGTGTCTGTTTAAGTATGTGTGCAGGCGTGCGTATGTGTGTGTGTGTGTGAAAGAGATCACAATTTCACTTGAATGGCTGACTCTGCCTTAATGACAGTGCTAGTGCCAGCACACACTGGTTCTGCATCAACCAGTCTTCACCATGAAATGAAGTTTGTGTGTGTGTGTGTGTGTGTGTGTGTGTGTGTGTGTGCGTGTGCGTGCGTGCGTGCGTGCGTGCGTGCGTGCGTGCGTGCGTGCGTGCGTGCGTGCGTGTGTGTGTGTGTGCGCGCGTGTGCACTGGATGTATGTGCTGTATGCGTATGAGTGTTACACAGGACTCACAGAGCCAATGGTCAGGGCCACTTCAGTGCTGAGTCCCCAGCTGAAGGGACACAGACAGCTGAGGTGGGATGGCCGCCCCGATGTGAATGTTGTCATGTTGTCACGTCCCACTGTAGTGAATAACTGAACATGAGTGAGCGCACAGGTGCACTTTACTGCTTTGTTTACCTTTATTTTGCTATACCCCCTCACCCCCCCACCCCCATATCTGCTATCTTTCAATCTGTTGTTTACGTGCGTCAGTGAAGAGATGATTTTTTTTTTAACAAAATACAGTGGCTCTGAAAAGGCCTAACCTGCACCCCAAATAAAGCATCTCTCCCTCACTCTCTGCTAAATCCTTTAAAGTGTACAGGTTTGCAGAGGTGTTGAATGAGTGAATGACATTCAGAAGTATGTGACCAGTAATTTTGTATTATGGCCAAGCTATTCAATCACAGTGGTGTAGTGTGAATGAACAAGTGTGCATGGACATGGAAACAAGAACGAATGAATGAATCGCTGAACAGAGCAGCAATACAGAATGTTGACAAAAAAAGAGAAAGATCTTGTATCTGATGGTATTGTGATTGTATGATTTTTCTGTGTCTGTTTCAGACTATATCATGAGACTGATGTTTTGAAACAAATAAAATATTCTTTTCTGTGGCAAAAAAAAATCCCTGTGATGACTTTATTTTACGATAAGATGAATTAGATAGTGTAAAGCCAAATGCAGATGAGTTGCTGTTTCACTTTAGGTATAAAGGCCAGAGCTGTTGTGTGTAGCCTCACACCATGTGCACCACACTAGTCATACTAATCATTGAAAAGACTTAACTGCCATCATAAAACATGGCTATGAAACTACACAAAATCTTTAATAATGCAATGTAATTTGATCATTGTGATTCTGGTAACAGCACATTTATAACAGGCATTGCCTTAACACATTTAAAATAACATCAAGACATACAAACTAAAACAATACCTTGCTTTTTTCAGGATAGGAGCTTTTATAGAGCGAGGTCCGAATAAGCATACTTAATAATATGTGGGTTGGCCAGCTGCGTGCAATAGGCTAAAAATAAAACCCTGAATAACACATACAAACACTTTAAACTATGGTCATGAACTGTGCTAGTGGAAACCACAAGCAACTTTTTGCTTTGCAGGTCAGCAGTAGGCCAGACTGTGATGTTGTCTGAAACTCAGTCTGGAGCCTCAGTGGAGTCTAGCAGCCTGGGCTCCAACTGTATATCAACCCTTGCTCTTGGTGCAGCAGTCGTCAGTGACTGCAAAAGCAGAGAGGAGCAGAAGTGCAGTGTGTGTGTGTGTGTGTGTACTCAGGGGCCGCTAACAGTTTTGGCTGGGCCCAGGACAAATTTATCTGAAAGCCCCCTCCCCATCTGAATACTTACAATACATGTACTACATGTATGAGGAACCAATTCTGGACCCCCCTCCCTTCCTGGGCCCGGGACAACTAACCCCTTTGCCTCCCCATGTCATCTTCCCTGTGTGTACTACAGTAGAGGACAGGACATATCCTCAGGGAGCCGCAGGCAGCAGTGATGCACCACATTACTTCCTATTGCCTCACCTGCTGTGCTGTACCTGTCTGTCCCAGAGATGGGGACCCTGCGCTGACAGATGGCTCAGCACGCTGCAGATAGAGCCATGAAAAAATAAAAGTGCATGTCTGGAATGATGAGTGTGTTGAGCTTGGTAGAGCTGGCGAACTGGCTGCGGGAATGAGCAGTGGGAATTCGGGAGACAGGTAGAGCCCAATGTTAGAGCTGTTAGTCTGTGATGATTGGGGTGATGTAGGCCTATGGTATTGGACAGCAGGCCAAAATGGTGAAGCAGCTGCGCAGGGCTGTACAATGCCTACTTAAATGAAATAATAGCCAGTCATAAGAAGTACATAGGTCCTACAAATGACAGTGTCTTTTACCGTACCACATCTGGGTGACATTTTCTTACTTTATTGCACTCTCTTGGCTAGGTAAAAGCTGTCAAGGGTATTTAGTTGATTTATCTAAGCTATAATAAGTGAACTCAATAACCATAAAATGCTTAGACAATGCATGCATGGCCATGGCAGGTTTCGGAGAGCCATGCATTTGCACCTTTGCGAAAGGCAGTTGTGCCCTCTAGTGTTGAGTAAAGGGAAAGAAAATGTACGACTGTACTTTGCGACTCATCGACAGATTTCCGGTGTGCCGTAAATTTTAGTGCGTCTTCAGAAGGTTAAGGTGACTCCGGATTGTAGGGTGAGATTTGTTCTTTTTCTTCGTTTTTATTGCGCCGATGTGCTTCATCAATTCATTATTCTGATAATTAGGACATCGAATTCATCACGTAGCTATATATTTTATAAATTGTTTTAGCTTAACTAGCAGAAAAGGAGCCAGACGGCCGTCCATGTTAGCATGTTTGCTAACGAGAGGAAGCATTCACCATTTGACGTTTCATCCACATTTTATTTGTGAGCCTCTTTTCAAAAGGCTGCTTGGCGTCATGTTAACACAACACACATGTCACACACGTCAGGGCTCATCCTGAACACTGCTTATATGATGCTTGGTGGTAGACCCTAAGGTAAAACGTCTGTTGGGTAGAATAGGATACGGGAGGATACTTTTTGTTGTTGCTGCACTCTGTTTGTTAGCAAACTAGACTACCTACTTGGTAATACTATGTGATCCGAGTTGGGAGGTAGCTATTAGAGTTCTGTATCAATGCGAACTCTAAAGTTCTTACTTTGTGGCAAAGTTGCTATGACTCGGATTTGGGTTTGGGTATTTTGTAGTTTGAGTTAAGTAGATTTGGTAGACTAGTAGTAGTAAATAGTAGTACTGTAGTGGATGTACAGCAAGACTTGAACATGAAATGGTATTTGGCCGAATGTACCGTTTTATTTTAGACAAAAACACACCACCATGCCGTGCTGAGTTCTGCCGTCTTCTGAAAGCCTTCTCCAGGGAGCCTGTGTTAACACAGAAAGTCTTCGATCAACTGGCCAATTTGTCAATATTTATAATGGACTATAGTTTGCTGTCAATGCTGTCATTCCAATGTATAGCATCTTTGAATAGCCAGTAAAGTACACTTGTGTTAATGGCAGAATTAGCTTTTTTGCTTGGTGGATTGATCTAGCCTCGCACCACAGGGAATAAACTTAATCCTAGCTGGGCCATGATTCTGGCTTGACTGTCCTCAATTTACACCGATCTGTCTAGTTTTGAAGCTGTGTACGGGGTCCTAGGGATGGGCTAAGAACGGTGGCAATACCGTTTGAATTCTAATCGTGGGTTCCATAGATTTGCCTATGGTGTGAGACCAGATTATACATTTAATCTTGGAGTCTGCCCTGCCAGACTATTCTTTGAAACATGTAAGTTATACTATGCAGTAAGGTAAGCGTACCCATTAAGCCCATGTACCCTTTAAGCCCACTTTCAACTTTGAGGTTAATTTAAAGAAAGGGAAAAGGTGAATTTTGTTGTTCATCACCCTATCCAATTAAAGGGTTAAGTAACTGACAAAATGTTTTTTATTGCAAACAAATCACATTTTTTATCGTCGAGTTATCCCCGTCCAAGTGAACCCAGTCTCAGGACTACTGACAAGAAGTTGCCTCAAAACTTTGCTGTTTTGGGACATGTCAGAAATCATAGCATTTCAGCTAGTTTAAGTAAAATATTTTGAAAATACTTTCATATTTAGTGAACTAAGAGGTAAATGTAATGATTTTTATATATATACATGCAGTGTTTTATTAAATTATAGCATTTCCCTTCAAATGGAAAGATGTGTTTTATGAGCGAGCAAACGCCGATATTCTCTTGATACAACCACACACCATCTTTATCTTACTCTACCGTAAGACTTAAGGTGGTTAGGTATGAATTCTAAGCATATTCCAGTTTGTTTGGCATTGATCTTTAAAGAAATGCATCATGAAATGTTTTTGTGGAGTTGATTATTTCCATAAAATAGCTTTTTGTATAGGCGGGCTTAATGGGTACAAGGTGGGCTTAAATGGTACACCCCATTGAAATGCATGCAAGTTGGCATGCATGCTAATGAAAAATGCCTTTGAGGGACATAAAAAGTGCTGTACAATCTGAAGTAGTAGGTCAAAAAGGCGTAATGTAATGAACTAACAATAATCAATAAGAAAAAATAAATTTCTCTGTTTGGATGAAGAATTTTATGAAGTATATGTAGTAACAGATGCTGTAATGTTTTAGTTAGGTTTTATGCATTATTTTTTAGCAAATCTTACATTTTGGAAGAATATTTTGATCTGAAACCATTTATGCCATGTAGGCTACACTGTTTAAACTCAACTCACACACCTCACCAGGTATTTTGATAGAGAAATAACAAGTGGGCTTAAATGGTACCAAAGGTACCATTTAAGCCCATTCAGACTTTTCACTTTTCTCGTAAAAAATCTTCATATTGTACTTTGAAATATTCATCAATTCAGTGATAAACATTGAGAAGAGAGGTAAATCTTACTATCTAAGAAATCATTTCACAAAAAAATTGTGTGAAGATGATTGAAAAATAAAGAAATTTAGATTTTGGTGGGCTTAATGGGTACGCTTACCTTAGCAGTGTAGTTGTTACTAGCCTGATTATCATCAATGTTCAAATCCCTTCCAGACTTGGTCTGACCAAGAGCATAACAATTAACATTTCCCAAACGGTATGGTTGACCCTCCTCCCTTGGTTTGCTTATGGTTGTTTGCTTACCGACAAAGTGGGGGGAGTTCCTGTATTTTCGAGAACCCAGAAAGTACTTGCATTGCTCTTGACCTGACTAGTTGCAACGCTGAAAGCGTCACTGGAGGCCACAGCCTGGCTAAGTTGTTACACCCTATTTAAGGGTGTATTTGGCTATGTTTACAAGATGGTTTTAATTCCGAAATAATATTACCGTTGAGTTTGCTTTAACCTTTCATTTAATTCTGAATTGTGAAGTGTGACGTTTTCAAAGAGCTTTACACGATCTCTGTCTCATTGGGTGGTAGTACAATGGAATAACTAGTGTAACTGCTATGTAATTTCATGTGCTAGTTCTGTAATTACACCATGAATTTACTTTTACTTTTGACACCTGGTATTCATTCACCCGTGTCACGGTGTCTCCCCATTACCTTTCAGCATCATGCCGTTCGTGGACATTCAGGGGAAGTTGGGTATCAACCTAGACAAATGGATGTTGGCCCAGAGCGGAGAGCAGCCTTACAAGCGTGCCACGCGCTGCCATGCCTTCGAGAAGGAGTGGATCGAGTGCTCGCACGGCATCGGCCAGACCCGTGCCAAGAACGAGTGCAAACTAGAGTTCGAGGACTTCTACGAGTGTGTACATCGTCAAAAAACGGTAAGCATGTGATGGAGTGACCTTCACTAGATGTGTGGGTGTACTCTGACTATCACGCCAAATAGCCAAGTGCTGTGGTGTAACGGTCAGAGCCCCAGTTTAGTACCCTAGGTACTGGTTAAGAGTTCCAGGTGGGTAAATCCTACTTTCCGCAGTGAAGAAATAATCCTGGATGGGCAGCCGTGGCCTAGTGGTTAAGGAGATGGGCTTAGATCAGATGGTTGCAGGTTCGTAACCCACCCTTCCACTCCCTAACTCACTCCTGGCTGAGGTCCCCTTGAGCTAGGCATCTAACCCAACACTGCTCCAGGAACTGTAACCAATTCCCTCTACTTAAAATAACTTAGTCACTTTGGATAAAAGCGCCAGCTAAGCGTGATACAATGTTCCAAGAAGTTAAGTGGTCCTCTGAAGTTAAAGGCAGCATGATGCAGTTTGTTGTGATGACACCTGACATCAGACATTACAGTAGCCGTGCTTGTCAATTGGGGAAGACATTTTTTTACAATCCGATTTTCTGTGACTGATGTCATGAGTGAAATTTCATGTATGAAAGTCTGAGGAATTACAAATACAAAATTGTCAATAAGATGATCCATTTCTGATTAGTGAGTGTGTGTGTGTGTTTGTGTGTGTGTGTAAATCAATGTAACATCTAGTCTATTTCACATCCATTTAACCCACCAAACTGTAGGCCAGGGATGTCATACTCAGGCCCGGGGGCTAAATCTGGCCCGCGGAGTCATTTTATTCGGCACCCGAGATCATTTCAAATGTGTATTACAGTTGACCCGCATACACCATTAATGTATAGCGTAACAAGGCAACAATGGATGCCAAATAGCAGAGTTCAGTGGTAGAACGTCAGTATACCTTCGTCCCAAAGCCTACAGATGTGGTAGTGCCGGGCTATAGGCCTAGCAAGGACAGAAAACATTACAAAAACAACACATTTCATTATCCTAACTCCCATCCACGACCTGTGCTTGTGGCCTCGCGCTTCACTGATGCCGTGCTGTTTCCCTGCGGTCAGCGTAGCTACATCAACTTTTGGCAACATCCTGATTGTAAATGAGAAAATTACTTCTGAATTGCTTTTTTACGAGATATTGAACTGAACTTCTGTCATCAATGAAGTCTCGCGACGGATAATGGATAGACCCCATAGTAACCTGAACCCTATTTTCTCTCTGTCTCCTCTCCTCCTCCAGAGCAAGAGGCTCTATGACATCAGGCAGCAGCGGGACAAGCTGGTCAAGGAGGGCAAATACACACCCCCTGCCCACCACGCTGGCCAGGACGACACAAGGCCGTGAGCACCACAGGAGAGGAGACGCACCACCATACCAGACCAGACCATACTGTACCAGCCATCCATAGAGTAGTGTGCCACGCGCCCACTTCCCATCTCCTCTCCTCCACACTTCTCTAGGTCTCCTCTGGGACCTGTGTAACATAATTAAATAAGTATTGTGTTAATATTGCTTTGCTGTCCTGTTGAAATATGAAAATAAAAACATATATATATACATTCTGAGGGAAGTTGTAAGTGATTATTTTATTCAGGAATGTCAACAGTTATACAATTACGAATATTGATTGTTGTGATATATTCAGCAAAACCTAATACGCTACTCTTGCAGTATGAATTTGGAACAGTAAAATATACATGAATGTCACATTTTTGTGCATGGTCCAAGTGGCCCTTTTTCACATGTGTAGGATGTCTGGTACCTTCTGCTGGACTCCTTGAAAAGTAGAGCATGATAGTGATAGTACATTATCGTAGGAGGAAAGAGGAAATCGGTTGATGTCGTAAACTGATGGCCACACGGTGTATGTGGCTGTATAATAGGCCTAGGACAAACTCTCGGCCGAGGTGAAATCAAATCAACATGAATGTGAAAGCAACTGAAACTTTCTGAAACTTTTTTTTTTTTTTTTTTTAAGTAGGCTATTATTTATTCTATAGCATCTACTGCAAGATCTCTGTTTTTTTTCAATAATTTATAAACATGGCCATATCTGTTGTGAGCAACGACGACCTGAACCAACAGATCATTGCAGAAGTGAGGTTACAAGTCAAGATCCCTTGACCTACATCGAGACGATCCGCTAGATGATGGGGAAGAATTCTTGGAAACTACAAAGTACATGGAAAACCTACATGCACTTATATGTTCATACACTACTTTCTATGCGCTGCATAGTGTCCATACTTCAGCAATACCAACATTTCACAAATAGTTGAGAAATTTTCTGAATTATTTTAAAATGAAAAGTAAAAAAAACAGCAACAGTAGGCCTATAATATGAAAGCCTATTGGCCTGCTTCTTTGATGAAACATTTCAACAGTGTTGCACCATTTCTGAAATTGCTTGGCATGCTTATTTTTAAGAGGGAGAATTGTGGAGTCTGGGAAATAACAGTATGGTGTTGGGAATGTGCATGTGGGGCATTTCAAATCAGTATTTAGCCGCCATTTGGACATCCTGTCCTGAGGTCATTAAGACATTCTTAAAAAATGACTCGATGATTATGAACACCAGTGCCTTTTCCATCTTCTTATGTAATCGCTCATGTCCTGTGTGGTCTACATGCCGGCACAGAGTAATTGGAAGGGTTGCAAATCAAAGTGCTGCACTCTGCAGCCACTTCAATAGACATCGCAATTCAATTTACAGCGTCTCTTTCCAGACTGATGTGATTAAAGAGTGGTCGACACGTGGTCGCCAGATGGCGCTGAAACACAATCAAATACAAGGCTACTTTTGATTTTTCCTCAAGGATTTCCATCCCAACCTCAGTGTCCGGCCCACGCCTGATAGATTGGCTTTAGCTGAGGACAGAATTCAGGAAGCATATGAAAAAAAACCCTGTGTAGCCTACTCGTTATTAACTGTTGAAAATGAATAGTGAACTGTACAATTTGGTGGGCAGGTCGCATGAGGAACAGGTCTGATAATAGACCCAAATCACGAGGCCCTTATTAGTGGTAAAATTGGATTCAATTGAAGAGCAACGTGCGTCACGACTTTTGGTTCTTCTCATTGAAGCCGCATACAGAAGGCATGTCACACACAAAGACATATTACATTAAATTATCTGAGTTGTCGTGTGTAACACAAAGGACAGGAGTCATGTATAGGACAAATACAGAAACCGTTGGGCCTGCAAAGTAAAATGCATGACGCAGGCATGGGATTGGCTACACGGATATCCTGCACGCGCCAGAGGTGCAGGTCCACACTGGGAAGGCTGTCAACTGTTTCGTTTCTGTAGGTCATTCATCCTTAATGCTGTTGTTTGACTGGAACATCAGCCAGGTCAGCAATTTAATCTTGCACGTAGCGTAATTCTGCGTGTGAACAAGCCTGCGCCTGGCAGATCAATTCCATCAGGATCCACCGAAGGTAGTACAGGTGGATGCAGGTGGAACATTATGCAGATGTGTCAAGCTTTATCACGCCCTTATTTTTTTTTACATTTGGCTGGGCACTGACCACAGACTGAGGCGCATCATTTGCCTCGTGCCCAAGGGAGGATGCCATAGTAAAATAGACAGAATATGTAAGACTGGACGTCAACAACGATAAAATAATAAAATCATATGCACTCATCATTCGGGGGAACAGGCAAAGCTAGGACAATGAAGATTATTTTAGTGCCAATATAGTATTGGCTACCAGCTGCGAGCCTAACTGTCCTGATTAATTCGTTGATCTCTGCTGTCTTTATTTGTACTGTAAAAAACGCTCACAGAGAGAAGCCCCTATAACCACAGTTTAACTTATTTGTGCCGGGTAGAGGCTCAACTAATGAAAGCCTTCAGACAGCGTGTGGGAGAAAGGAGAGCGATAGCCGGAGAGTGAGAGAGAGGTGGGGGTCGGAGAAGGAGAGAGCGGGCTAGAAGGAGGGAGGAAAGGACTGAAAAGGAGGGGAATCGCCAGCCATTACCGAATCACACTCTCGGTACCCTGTTCTTCCGTATACCGGGTCGGTACAAACGGCAAGACTGCTGTCTTTAGGAGGCCCATAACTGGGTGAGAAGAGCACCGGCTACGGTGTCTGTTGCGAGGAAGCGGGCGCGTGGAACCACCGCATCCCCATCTGTGCCATCTCCACATTCGGTTCCGGAGGCCAAGGCTATCCGGTAAGGTGGTCCAAATAGCTCTTCTCAGTAATGGTTGTGTGGGCAATGAGGCCATCCTCTTCATGCTGTTAATTTGGAAATTAAGCTACCATCGTGAGTGGGCCGTTCCTCACACTGTTCGTTGAACTGTGTTGTAGGCGTTTATGATTTTTGAGTTATTATTTTTCACCAGCCACAAAGGATGTGCGTAAACGGTGGTTAGTTTATGAAGCATCTGTTAAACGGTAGCATCGTGAGTGTAAAAACGTGAGGGGGTTCTGTCTGGTTTGAGCCGCGTGTGCACTAGTAATGCTATATAGGCAGGCAACACTGCTCTTTCGGTAAATCGTAACGTTTACGCGTTAAAATATGACCGTGAAAGCACAGCAAACCAACCCATCTGAACCAGCCTTTCCCAACAAAGAGGTTCTCTCATGTTTCTGAAATCATTGCTGCCTGCAGCACATATTCACGGTGCTATAGGCTACTAACTCTTTCCATTCCGGCCAGAGAGGAACCCCTGGTTCTTTGATGGTCAGAAATACTTCTCAGTTCGTAGGCGCATTCCATTGGTTTGTGCCAGCGCATTGGCTAACACCGTATAAATGAACCATATTTCGCTGTCACTTTTCCACAGTAAGGGAGTTGGAACGACCTGTGATTTGAGTGTATATATTCGCAGTCTTGATTACAGACCAGTGTGTGTTTCTATTTGAACAAGTCGGGTAATTTGTCAGCGAGAGAAAATGAGACCGTACACGTTCCCCAAAAAGCAACTTCGCATTTCATTCTCCACACCCATGTGAGGCTGAAACTACAGGATGTCAGAGAGAGAGAGAGAGAGAGAGAGAGAGAGGGGACGAATTGGACAGAACACAATTTGGCTATGCATGCTGATTCGCTCCAGATGGTTGGACGCCCCTGGTGCAAGCGACCGTATGCACGACACCACACTGTCTGTCCTTCTGTTCATGTATGCAAACCTTTGAAAACACCTATAGTTTTGCCTACTCCCTCTCTGCATGCCTCCTTGGTATAGAAAACTACATCTCTGGCATAACGCTCTCTGCTCTTTGCCTGTCTCTCCACAGAGGGGACCGCAGCCAATATATTCCCCATATGCCTCTATGTGGCTGCCAGAAGTGCACCAGTATAGATCATAAAACCAAAATACAACCCGTTCCGGTCAGTCGTAATTTATTCGCTGTTAATTGGGAGTTATCACTCATGCCAGTGAATGAGAGCAGGCACATCCGGTGCTGGAGAAAGTAGGGTAAATATTCTTGTAGGCTACGGTAGGAAACTCCTGCTCTGCGCATAGCCAACATAGTAGCTTTCCCCACCATGTACAGTGTCAGTTTACTATAACTGAACGTGATACATTTAGGGTAAAACATCTTTGAGTTATCCCATTTGTATGTATAATTGTCCGTGGTATTCCGTTGAGAATATCAAATTCCCCTGGGAGTCACAGTTGTTAGAATGCACTGTGCATTATGACAACTGGTCGTTATTGATGAACAGGTTAAGGTATGCATGCCGATGTGATTCGTTTCTAACACTGGCAAATATGGTATACTAATATAGACAGATGGTTTGCAACACTGCAACTGGCAGTGTGCAAAATATTTCTCTGTGTTTCTGCACTTAACCCAGTTTAGCCAGCCAGACTTATTTTTTGTGTCTCAGGGTCACAGTTGATGATAAAGAGAAGCAAACGCTAGAACTAGAGCCAAGAGGTGGGAGACACTATAAAGAATGTGGAGCAGAGTAATTTGTCATGCACAGGTGTGCATGTCTGCCTGGGTGCGTGTCCGAGAGTGAATCAGTGTTTTGTGCTTCCAAATGCCATACATTGTCACTGAAAAAAGCTGAGGCAGAAATAATTGAATTAGAAGTTTTGTTGTTGATGTCCCCCAACAAGCGATTTGTTTTTCGCAGTGTAGCGTGCAAGCATAATGACACAGCGTGATTCAGCAACCCCTCTCTGTCACTATTTATACTCTTTTTGCCCGCCACAGACCACACACACACACACACACACACACACACACACACACACACACACACACACACACACACACACACACACACACACACACACACACTTGCGCACGCACACACACACCAACACACACACACTTGTGCGTGTGCGCACACACACACACACATCTCTCTCTCTCTCTCTCTCTCTCTCTCTCTCTCTCTCTCTCTCTCTCACACACACACACGCACACACACACACACACACACACACACACACACACACACACACACACACACACACACACACACACACACACACACACACTTGCGCACGCACACACACACTAACAGACACACACTTGTGCGTGTGCGCACGCACACACACACACACACACACACACACACACACACACACACACACACACACACACACACCACAAATAAATCATAATGTTCAGAGACACTACAATGGAACTAAAACCCACAAACTGCACACTGCACAAACTGTACAAGTCTACAAAACACCATTCGTGATTTAAGCCTCAGACATACAGACAGACAGATAGATAGACAGGCAGGCCATGTTGGAGATATTAGTATGGGTCCCAGGGCCTTTTGGGTAGGCCAACCAAACCAGACAAACAAAGGATGCTGGAGAGAGAGACATGCACTGAAACTTAAGCCATTGGGCAAAGTTACCACACTCTGAGCAGGGCAGGCCATTACAGAGTGCCCTGCGAGACCGATGACTGCCCAGTGGTATTGATTGGGGCAGAAATCCCACCCTTTCCCAGTGAAACCCCTCTCCGATTGCCTCCTACAAATAGACGACGAGGCTCAGATACTTCTTTTGCTGCTGACTCCACCGCACAGCACGGAACAAAGATCGATAGGCACGTTAACAAAGGCCAATTTGCTGAATAGATTGTGCACGATGATGTACATTTATAATCAGCCCTGCATATCTTCATAAGAGGTTTTTTGTAGTTGTTGTTAACTAACAACTTGAAGATCATTGCAGCAGCCACTTAGTTGATCTAATCGATTATGTGTTCCTGGGTATAAGTGTCTTAGATTGTGTGTGTGTGTGTGTGTGTGCGCGTGTGCGTGTGTGAGAGTGTGCGTTCAAGTGTGTAATATGTGCTGACCTGCTTGTGGCTGGTTCAGTCCCGCACCTGCCGTAGACTTGTGAACCTGCTGCAACTTGCATTGACATGTTAGAATTAGCCCTCTACCCCCTGCGATTCAAGACCTTCCCCCAATTCCCCCGAAAATGGCACCTCGCGTTCAGGGTGTATTATATGAGGCACTTACTCGGACTGCATGATACTCAGAAAATAACAGCATTGCAATAACATCTTTGCTGCATGTAGCGATAATGAAATGTTCTCCAATGAAGAAGGCTTTCAGCGTTGTGTTTTTATTGCTAGACTCTAGACAGCAACCAGTCTGTGTGTTGGGGTATGGGTTTGATTTGCCAGATGAATTTAAATCTGGCATGGAAAGGCATGACTCATAAAAATGTACTATTTATTTCGGAAAAAAACATTCCTTGAATTTTTCGCGTAACTACAGTGTTTATTAAATAATATGCCGTTAGTACATATCAACCACCTAAATACCGACAACTTTCTACAGACACTGCATGCTGTTTGCTGGCTGCTGTAGTGTTGCAGTGACAGTGACACACACGCACACACGCACACACACACACACACACACAGGGGGTAGTCAGGTTGAGTCAGAAGTCAGGTGAATCCAGCAGGGACAGGACAAAGAGAGGAGAGGTGGAGGAGAGAGGAGAGTAGGGCAGAGGGGAGGAGGAGAGGAGAAGCGAGGAGACAAGAGGAGATGAGAGAGAAAAAAACAGAGGAGAGCAGAGAGGAGAAAAGAGGAGTGAAGAAGAGAGCAGGGCAGAGGAGAGGCAAGAGACAGAATGAGAGGAGAGCAGAGGAGAGAAAAGAGGAGAATAGAGGAGTTGATGGCAGAGGAGAGGAGAGATGAGGAGAGAGAAAACCAGACGAGAGACAGAATTAATAGACTAAGAGGAGAGCGCACAAAGACCCGCTCCCAAATCTGCTGAGCTCAGACGATCGATCCAGCCCTCGGGCTTGATGGACAGGCCCCCCTCTGCTGGTCCCAGGGGCCCCATCCCGTCCAGCTGATCGCAGCCAAACTGAGGGCTCTCTGGGGCCTCTATACCCAGCCCCGGGGCCCCTGGCACTGGTTCACTCCTCTCCTCCCTCTTCCATCAGCTCACAGGCATTATTAATAGACGAGCAACGCAGGCCCCTTCGATGCACACATGCTAGGTCTTTCATCTGATGTTCTGTCTCTTCTCCTCCACTCTCCTCTCATCCTTTCTTCTCGTCTTGTCTCTCCTTGCCTGCCATCTCCTTTCATACTTTCTCCTCTCTGGTCCACTTCCCTTGTCTTCTGTCCTTTCATACTTTCCTTTCTTTGACTCTCCTCTCCTATCTGCTTCTCTCTTGTCCTTTACTCATGCCTTTACTCATCTCTCATTATTTCTCCTTTGACTAAATCCTTGTCTCCTCCTCTGCTCTCCTCACCCATCCTGCCATCTCATGCTTTCCCCCTCTCCTCTCCTGTTCTTTTCTGTTCTCTTCTATCCTATCATTTCCTCACTTTTCCACTGCATTCATTTTCTTGCCTCTCCTCTCCTCTCCTCTCCTCTCCTCTCCTCTCCTCTCCTCTCCTCTCCTCTCCTCTCCTCTCCTCTCCTCTCCTCTCCTCTTGTCTCCCCTGTCTCCTCTCGTCTCATCTCATCGTCTCTCCTCCTTCTCTGCTCCCATCGCCTCTCCTCTCCTTTCCTCTCCTCGTCTCTCTTCCTTCTCTGCTCCCATCCTCCCATCTCTCCATCCTCCTCTCATACTTTCATCCTCTCCACTCCTCTCAGAATCTCACACTTTTATCAGTTTTTATCTCACTTTTATCACCTCTTCTTCTTTTATTTTCTACTGTCACCTCTACATTTTCTTTCTTTTTTGTTTTTTTCTGTACCTCAGTCCCTTCCATATCTCTGGTTGCTTGACACTCCTTTTACATGTACAGTACAGTACGTACAGTATGGATATTTTTGTGAATGCATCCATTTGGGATGCATTTTCTTGTTTACACATAAACTCTTGTTAACAGATAAATAGCATTTTAGGAATCTCCTCTTGAAGTTTAAAAAAATATCCGTTCAGGGAGCTAAAATGCAACTATTGCAATAGTGTTTTATTTTTTATCCATGTGCCTTGTCTATATGCGACCAGATAAAAATGTAATCATTTGCTCCTTTTGTCATTTCCAAAAATTTGAGAATTTCACAAAATTTCATCAAAATCCCTTAATAATATTTTGAGTTATCCTGCTGACAAACAAACAGACAGACAGACAGACAAACCAACGCGACCGAAAACATAACCTCCTTGACGTAGGTAAATATTTGCATGAGTGTAACCAAGTACTGGGTCATTTTCACCCAGCACTCCACAGCACACCGTGCTCACTGCACACAACGAAATTGCATTTATGCCTCACCCGTGCAAGGGGGCAACCTCCAATGGCGCCCCAAGGGAGCAGTGCGACAGGACAGTGCCATGCTCAGGGTACTTCAGTCATGGAGGAGGATGGGGGACAGCACTGGTTATTTACTCCCCTCCACCAACCTGGCGGGTCAGGAGTCGAACCGGCAACCTTTGGGAGAGATATGAATGACACATGAACTGTTTACACACATACTGTATATCTGTGTATCTATACTGTATATCCATCCTCTGCCTCCTCCTTTCTCACATGTGTTAAAGCAGTGTTTTGTCATGACAAATCTGACAGCCGTGCTTTTCCATGGCCCTGCATTATTCATGACTAAATGGGATTATGGCCTATGCTGATGAATTATACAATGCTGCGGAGTGACTGACTGTTCAACTCTACTCCTCTTATCGGGCTTGACCTTAATTTTTTCCTTCCGTCCATCCCCCCTCCCCTATTCTGTGCCGGCGATCTATCCCTCTCTCTCTCTACTCTCTCTTTTCCTCTCTCTCTTTCTCTCCCTCTCTCTCTCTCTCTCCTTTCCCTCTTGTCTCTTGCCTTCCTCTCTTTTCCATTCTCTCCTTTACTCTCTCTCTCTCTCTCTCTCTCTCTCTCTCTCTCCCTCTCCCTCTTTCTCTCACTCTCTTCTCTTCTCTTCTCTTCTCTTCTCTTCTCTTCTCTTCTCTTCTCTTCTCTTCTCTTCTCCTGTCTTTTCTGTTTCTCAGCCCCCCGTGGCGAGATGCTGTCCTCGGATGACGAGAGCCTGAGTGAGCGCTCGTGTGTGAGCGAGCCGTCCTTCCGCAGCGAGCGCTCAGGCTCGTCCTCGCCCTGCCCCGGCGGCGGACACGCCCCCCACGGACACGGGCCCCCCGGCGACACGCTACCCTGGAACCTCTCGCGTCATGAGCGCCGCAAGCGCAAGAGCCAGGACTCCGTGCTGGACCCGGCGGAGAGGGCGGTAGTGCGCGTGGCAGGTAAGGCGCTGTGTCAATGTGCTTTCCTAATGTTGCCCGTATGTCTCCCAAACGTCATGTTCAGTAGCCTCATTGCACAGATGGGCACGCCGACAGGCCCGTTCACTCATTGCTGAAAAGACTCAACTACATCATAACAACATTGCTATGACATTACAGAGAGCCTTACGTAACAGATTAAGACATGGTCATTACAATTGTGGTGTCAGTAAGGTTATAACATAGGCTCTGCGCAAAGCAAGGCTGAGTAGTTTTGGGCCTGGCAGAGAGGGCATCAATGTTCTTTCCTCATGTAGTAGCGGCTCCAGGATTTTTTTGTTGGGGTTGCTATACCAACGCCTCATACAAATGTGGTTGCGACTGAGCTATGGGCCTAGAAATTTAGCATTGTGCTTTCCCACCTGTGCTCC
>NC_085876.1:7329363-7341863 GCF_034702125.1 Engraulis encrasicolus
ACACATAAGGGACAGGGGGGCAGAGAGAGAGAGAGAGAGAGAGAGAGAGAGAGAGAGAGAGAGAGAGAGAGAGAGAGAGAGAGAGAGAGAGAGAGAGAGATTAAAAAAAGAAGACAGTGAGGAAGTAAGAGAGAAGAGGGGAAGAGTGAGCAGAGGGAGGGAGGGAAAGAGAGGGCAAGAGATTCAAGTGAATTGTTTTGAAATGAGAGAGAAGAGAGAGTCACTGTAGTACAACCAAGATGTTATACGTGTATATTATGCTGATGTGCTGATTTTTATTCTACTATTCTAATCCAGCCGCCGCTTCTCTCTCTCCTGATGTTGATGCAAGACCACACTCCTATTCCCTATAGGTTTAGAGTGAATGAATGTCAATGAATGGGCTTTGGTTGACTGTGGGTGGTGGCTGCCATGGTATTTGTCTGAGTCTGCTGTGTGTGTAGCATGGTGGGCTATGTGGGGGGTTGGGGATGGAGGTTGCGGCCGTTGTCAGTTGTCGGGTGGAGTTTGTGATTCTAAGATGTGATGAGTCAGTGAATCTTCATCGCTGAACGTCCGGGTCGTCGAGGGTTGGACTGGTGATCTGGCACAAAGGGCATTGTCCAGGTGGGCTGGCAGTCGCCAGGGGTAGATACTGTTATTTTTATTTGTTTCTTTGTTTGTTTGTTTGTTTTTTATCAGGGACTGGTCCACAGTTTAGAGGGGACGGTCTATTGGTCCATTTTCAATATATAGACAATGCACTTAGTCAAGCAGGATATAGTAGGAAATATTGTGCTTGTATGTGTGAGAGGCCAGTTTAAACCAAAAATGCCCTGGTGTATCTTTGTCCCACTCCTGTCCTGGGGTCCTCTGTGACCTCTCCTCCCTGCCTGGGAGCTGACGTGATGTAATGGCTGGAATCTCAAGAACATGGTCCAGCCCAAACGAGATGCACGTTTTGGATGTTTGTTTTTTTGGTTTAAATCTGGTCACTGGATTTGTGTGTTGCACTGTCCAGTTTTATTTTGACGGGCAGAAATCACAAGTCCAGCATTGTCAATTGCTGGGCTTGTGATTTTGTCAATTCAGACCCTTCATGAGCTCATGCATGCTGTAGCCAGAAGCGCAACGTGTCTAAGCCATGATGCAATACTACATGAGGAAAAACTTTGTGGATGTCAATGTTTGTTTTTGTAATCTGGTCAATGGCTTTAGATGTTTTGAGAACACTTTATTTGAAGGGGTGTGCATAAGGTTGTCATGTAATCGGCATATGAATGACATGATACATTATGACACTGTTGTCATAATGTGTCTTTCGTCAAGCTGAAATTGTTTGATGTTGGGAACGTCAAGTTGAAATTGTCAAAGTGTCATGACAGTCCAAAAACCAAATGACACATTATGACAACAGTCATAAACATGAATAATGTGTCATAATGTTCCTGACACCCTTATATTAACAACTTGAAATAAAGTGTTACTGATGTTTCATTGTCAGTTTTATTTTGGGGGCAGAAAGCATGAATTGTCCAGCACTGAATTAGAATGTCAATTCAGACTTTTCCTGAGCTGATGTGCTATTAAGGAAAACGTCAAGATTGCTGAGCGCAAAATGTAATACACGAGGAAAACTCTAGGTTTTTTTGCTCTTTTTATTACTTTCATTCTCTCATTTTATTAAATTATTGTCCAATATTCAGGTTGAATGTCAAATTCACAAAGATAGTGCCAAATAGGATACACGAGACAAGCATTGTGGATCTTCTACTAAAAATCTTGTATTTCTAGTAGTTTTATTGTATTGTATTGAGTTAGAATGACAAGTCACAAAAATAGCTCCTTAATGTAATTACATGGGCAAGGTATGTGCATCAAAGTAAGCAACTTGTTTTTGCCACTAACAGGCTCAATAAATTCCAACTCAATGCTTTTAATTATTTGATTTTATTGTCGCCAATAAAAAACGTGGTCTTAAATAGATTCATAAATTGAGCCCAGCTGGCGGCATTTTAAATGTGGAAAATGCCCACTGAGTGAACCCTGAACTCACTTGGCCTGTTTTTCCCTCAGTGTGGAGGCTTAGGATTTATACGTTTACATTTACTTAATGCCTTTGCACCATTATATCGTAGCCTACATTGGGTGGCCCCATTTTGGCAGTGCTGTCTCTGTCCTGTCTCTGTCCAAGTGCTTGATGGATCTAGACCCCCTTTGTGAAGGGGAGAAGGATCCACTGGAGGGCTCTGGGGAAGTAGAACTACTCGGATATTATTCCCCGCGACATTAACATGGGATTTGTATGTTTATGTGCACTTAATACCTTCCCTGCATTCTATAGTAGCCTACATTGGGTGCCCCCATGCTAGCAGTGCTACCTCTGTCCTGTCCTGTGCTGTGCTGTCCTGGGCTTGATGGATACGGACTTGTTTGTCAGATGGAGAAGAGGGGTCTGGACTACAATCAGACAAGCTCTGTTTTGAGGTGAAGCCGGTATACGACAACCAGTTTCAGGCTAAAACAGTGGTGTGTTGTCTACTGTATAATATACACAGGCTTATGTATAGGGCAACGGATGCAACTTAAAGCTGCTTTGAATACATTGAAATCTTCAGTGCCTGGCATCACTTGAAAAAGGCCCATATCCCTGTTACATCCACTGACTACTGATACAGTTCCTTGGACGAGGAAGCGAAACGTCCATCCAAGAGGAAGAAGTCCAGTCGCTTACAACAACTAAGCTCCCTTAGATCCGGGTCCGGTTTTGGCTGTGTCCAGCCCACCCATCCCCATGCTGGTGGTTGATTTGAATAGGCTCTCAGGGTGTGTGAGAGGGAAATGCCTCAGTACGTTGTTGTGTTTAGCTTCCCAGGCGTTGGCGGGCGAGCGTTCGCATAATAAGAGGAGGAGGTGTCAGAAGGACTCGGCTGTGCGGGGTCGCCGCGCTTTTTAATTATTTCCCCTTTCTGCTCAGGCAGCTCAAAGGGCAGCCCTCTCCCCCCCCCTTTTTTTTAAACGCTGGCCTCTTCTATTTCCCTGTTACCATGGATACACCCTCACTCTTCCAGTTGTCTGGGTTGCCTGGCAACCTGGGGAAGCAGCAGAGAGGGGAAGACACGGGGAGCCACAGAGGGGTGAGAAACCCCAAAAAGCAAACAGGGGCAGGGCAGAGGAGTGTGGTGTGAAGGGAAGAGGGGAAGGGAAGAGAGGGAGCAACACACTGAATATTAATCTGTCCTGTGAAAGAGAAGAAGAGAGGGGAAGAGAGAGAGAGAGAGAGAGAAAGAGAGAGACATGGGGAAAGATGGACTGCCCTGAAAGGAGAGAGAGTGAAGTGAAAGACAGAGGGGAGAAAAGAGGAGCTCACGGGTTCAAAAGCTGGCTGACAAGAGTGAGAAGAGTAATGATGACTTATGGAGAGACAGACAGACTGCTTGTGTGTGTGTGTGTGTATGTGTGTGTGTGTGTGTGTGTGTGTGTGTGTGTGTGTGTGTGTGTGTGTGTGTGTGTGTGTGTGTGTGTGTGTGTGTGTGTGTGTGTGTGTGTGTGTGTGTGTGTGTGTGTGTGTGTGTGTGTGTGTGTCACTTGCTTGGAACTAAATTGGAATGCTGCACTCTAAATCAATTTGGTCAGTTACATAAAGCACTCAGATGGCGTTGACAAGCACACACACATACACACACACACACTCACACACACACACACACACACACACACACACACACACACACATACACACACACACACTCACACACACACACACACACACAAATTGTTCTCGCAAATTATCTCAGTGTGCATGACATTAAATAATGCAATTTTTTGTTTCAACCTCCAGTGAAGGTATGTCTTATCTGACCTCAAATCACACCTAAAATAATTGCAATCCACTCTAAATTAGTAAAATGTGACTGTGCTTAACTGTGCGTAATGCACACCGTTCCACGAGTGGAATATTGTAATAGTCATTGAAAATGTGTTACTAGTACTACATTACTAGGACATCACATTACATCATAACACATCATTACTTAGTCACTGTCATTCTGGTGACAGGGAATTTATAACATGGGGCATGACTTCAAAGTTTCAGTAATTATTATATTTTGTTTGTTTTTGTTTAAGCCTCCAGTGGTGGTACATCTGATTACAACAAAATAAAGCATGATCCACTCTAAATAATTACATTTTGACTGTGCATACGGTTATACATTATGCAATACTGTATGTAGTATTGAACGAAGAGAAGACACCGGAGCAGCACAGATGAGATGCGTTTCTTTTGTAATCAAGTGCACAACATATTAGGAACTAACGTTTCGATGGGACACCATCTTCATCAGAGTCCATTTTTCTGTTTACTGTATATAGTATATATTGTGTTTTAACCTCCAGTGGTGTTAGCTGCATCACCCCATTCACATATAAGATGAAGTGTGATGATCCACTCCAAGCAGCACAGTGAGTTTATGCCTGAGTGCTGCTGATGGCCTTCCAGTGTGGGGTCATCCTCTTCAGTGGAGCGTGACAAAGCCCTGATTCAGACGCATGTAATTACATTTGCAGACTGCGCTAGCCTATCCCGCCTCACTTAGCCAGTCACTCTCTCACTCCACAGCTCGGCTTGCCGTCATCGTCAGAGATGCATTGGTTGCAGTTCACCTCTTTCAACACTAGGGTGCCCCCACACTCCCTCACTCACTAAATCAGGTGTGAAGAACCTTTAGTTTTTTCATTTGAATGGCCACTTCAAATTGTATTAAGTTCTCCAAGCGCCGTACTATGAACACAAACCAGGATTTCTGAAAGCGGCCACTTTTGCAACATACCCCACCTTCACTACCGCTGAAAATATATCTTAATTGTATTGCAAATGTCATTTCCAAGATCACTTTACAAAACGTGTCATATTTCATGTGAAACTGTATTACATTAAAATGATATAGGGTGGCCGGATAAGACATTCTCATGTGAGACATACCCCCCATGCACTAAATAATTAGAGCTCTCTATTGACAATCCATACAGCTGTGTCAGATGCTTTAATCTCATTGCACTTTGTACATCCATAGCCTAATTCTCACAGGTGTGTGGAGAGAATAAAATACTATTCTATTCTATTCTATTCTATTCCATTCTATTCTATTCTATTCTATTCTATTCTATTCTATTCTATTCTATTCTATTCTGTTCAGAGTGAGACGACTGTAAAGTTAATCTCCTTCAACACTAGGATCCCTGCTCACTCTCCCACTCACTCCATCACTATATTTCTCTAAAAAACAGATGTTCTATTGCTGTGTCAGATGCTTTGATCCCATATTTGCACCTTGTACATGCATAATTCTCCTTATACTGTATAGGATTTCAATTCAATTCTATTCTATTCTATTTTATTCTACTCTGACAAAGCGGTGATTCAGACGCCTGCAATTACATTTGCTGACTGCTAGGCTACATGCGTCACTCAGGTCACCCAGAGCAAAGATCTTCTAGTAGAGTAAGATAAATCAAGCCCAGACTTTTTCCGGGGTTCATGTGACTTTAGCCGAGTGCCCCTTTAGGAGACCATAGGTTAGGAGACTTTTAGGAGACTTAAGGGTTGAGAATGAATGGAGTTCCCTTAGCTCTGCGATAGTGTACATCTTATGCAACCCACCACCAAGCGCCTGTTTGCCCAGTTTTGTCTTATATGGCTAGATGACTGTGTTACGACACTGTTATGACATTGTCATGTCACACCTATGACGTGTCAAGTAAAGTGTCACCTTATTCTGTTCAGCTCAGCTCATCTTCAATGAGCTCACACTTGCCTGCAATGGACTCAACTGAACACTAGAGGGTGCTCATATTCCATAGAAATTGATCCTCTTTACATAGAATTAGTTGGGCTATGCAGCACAACCGTACCCACCCCAGGGTCAGGGTCGGGATTAGGCCTGTATCCCAAAGATTTGTCTTCATTATCCTACAGAGGTAGACATATGCCACAGGGCAGGCACACAGCAGGCCTGTGGACTGACTGATGGATACAGACTTTGACTTTCCGAAAGTGGAGGCGGATGCGCTAGAAGCGGTTGCTTAGTAATTGTGTCTACTTTGAGCTGAGAGGAAATTGCCTCTGTTAAGTTTTAATGTGACAGACGGGATAGTGATAGATCCACCCTGACAAGTGGAGTGTGTGTGTGTGTGTGTGTGTGTGTGTGTGTGTGTGTGTGTGTGTGTGTGTGTGTGTGTGTGTGTGTGTGTGTGTGTGTGTGTGTGTGTGTGTGTGTGTTTGTGTGTGTGCGTGCGTGTGTGTGTCTGTGTGTGTTCATGTGAGGTGGTGACTCACCACTTCTTCTCTGCTTTTCAGTCAGGAAAACATTGGCTTATGATGAACGTTACTCTATATGCGCATTTACTAAATTTAGGTTAATGTTTGGGCATTATTATGTTACTTGGATATGCTCTTACTACACTGTGTGTGTGTAGTGCATGTGTGTGTAGTAAATACTGTGTGTGTGTTTGTGTGTGTGTGTGTGTGTGTGTGTGTGTGTGTGTGTGTGTGTGTGTGTGTGTGTGTGTGTGTGTGTGTGTGTGTGTGTGTGTATCTGGTGACTGTCAATGGGTACAGCTACAGCAGTGCCAGACACATTATTCAGCCTTTTTTTCTCCCAACTCTGAAACTTAAGATGTGTGTTGGCCTCAATTTATTCCCTTGTGTGTGTGTGTGTGTGTGTGTGTGTGTGTGTGTGTGTGTGTGTGTGTGTGTGTGTGTGTGTGTGTGTGTGTGTGTGTGTCTGTGTCTGTGTGTGTGTCTGTGTGTGTGTCTGTGTGTGTGTGTGTGAGAGAGAGAGAGAGAGAGAGAGGGGAGGGTGTTGCCAGAACACCAACAGACTAATAGACATGTCGTCTGAAAGAGAGTGTGTGTGAAAGTGCCAGGAAGCTGACAGTCCAAGATTGGTGTGGTGTGTGAGGGGTATGCCCATGGCCTGTGTGTGTGTGTGTGCGTGTGTGTGCGTGCGCGTGTGTGTCTGTGTGTCTGTGTGTGTGCGTGTGTGTGTGTGTGTGTGGTTTCTGTCTGTTTTGCCAGAACCAAACAGAGCTATTTGAAACCGCCAAAGAAGCCAAACGTTTTAGTGAAAGAGAAAAATGAAAAGAACAGAAAAGAAAAATAGGCCAAAAAATTAAAAGAGGAGCTTGGAGTGAATGAAAGGAATAGAGTTGAAGGGAGGACACAGAGAAAGAGAAGAATGGAGAGAAGGAGAGAACCCTGGAGTGAAAAGGGGAAATTGAGTTTAAGAGAGGGCAGAGTGAAACAGAGAAATGGAGAATGGAGGAAAGGGGTAGAGAGAGAGAGAGAGAGAGAGAGAGAGAGAAAGAGAGAAAGAGAGAGAGAGAGAGAGAGAGATCATGGGCGGAACTAGGAGAAAGAGGAAAGCGCTGAGGGAGGGAGGGAGAGAGAGAGATCATGAGTTCACATAGTGACAGGAAGAGATGCTGGCCTGGTCCTTACCCTGCAGTCATGACTCATGGACCATTGATTCTCTCTCAGTCTCACACACGCACGCACGCACGCACGCACGCACGCACACACACACACACACACACACACACACACACACACACACACACACACACACACACACACACACACACACACTATCTCACTCCTTGACATGCTGTATGACCACACATTGACCGTCCTTATTGACCACAAAGGTCATCAAGTTGGTAAATGAGGTCACAAGTGTATCCAGGCAAGCCTAAATGGGGGAGCATTAGGGGTCAGTTGTCCCGGGCCAGGCGCCCAAGAGACCAGAGGGCCCTGAAGCCCAAGCTTCTGCGGTACAAAAAACCCTACTTTATCATTGGTCTACATGTTCTTATATTGTGTTAAAAAGTGCACTGTCCTGGGGGAGAAACTCCCGTACCCCCAACAATGAAGGCTCTCTAAGATTTTCATTAAACTCACAAATCTTTTGGAACGTCGCAATGCCATGGATAGGGGGCCCTTTCTTGATGTCTGGCCCGGGGGCCCATGGAGTCATAACCGGTCCCTGCAGAAGCCGAAGACATTTCTGTCTGATTTCACTTTGGTCGCCAGACCAGAGGTATTGGCAGACTTTCTGCCCATCAGGACAAAGAGCCATCATAAATGACCCTAATGAACTTGGGTGCAGTCCAAATGGTCTAGTGTGGATGTGGCCTTACCTTCTAATCAAGCTTCATAGAACATGCCAACCTCTACAAACGTAACTGGGTGCTAATTCCCAAAAGTTGTACAGATTCAAAAAGAAAGGACAACACTGCTAGTCTCTGTTTAGAGTTGATTTGTCTTTACCATCTAAGCTTAATGCCAGAATCGTTACACCTGCCAAACCATGTGTAGATACTGGTAAGTACAGCGCTGGTATGCTACGTTAGTAGGCTACACCTGCCATTTCTAGTCTACTACCCATGTTCCATCTCTAACTGCTGTTCAATGTCATGAATAGAAGTAGTTGAATAATATGAATAGTTGAGTTGCTCTGTTTTCTTTGTGTCAAGCAGTCTTTGTGGGCCTCCTGTTCCTTTGTATCTTTCTCATGCATCTGGCCTTGGGGCCCTATGCTTGCCACTTGGGTCCTGGGTAGTCATTTTCTTTTTTTTTTAGTCCCCTTGGATGCCATTGAGTCTTGGAGCCTAGTTGTAATTTCAATCGATGTAGAAGTGGAGGTCAAGAAAAAAATGACCACAGATTCCTGCACAACTCTATTCCCCAGGCTCCTTATTCACTACCTCTCAGCATGCAACGACCTTGGATGGACTATTACATAACTCGGCCAGCCATTAATCATTATGAATAGCGAAACGTCAATAAGCCACATTATGCGCGTCATGTGATCCTGCTTACTTAATTAGATTGATGTGTCTGTCCGTCTGTCTGAGCCGAGTGTTTATTTATCCTGAGCTAGTTTGAGACTTCACCTTCTCTTCCGTGGCCGTTAGGTGGCGGCTGTTGGACACAGGATTCTTCCTCCAACAGACAAAATAGAAGCTGCAAAGCGGCTTACCGAACACGTCACGTTAAAGGGGACACACGGGGTCTGCTCCATTTGCACCGCTCTAATTTTACCACCGAGGGGCGACATACCCCACCTCTCCGCACGCAATCTGACCTGCCTGTGCTGTGCTGTGCTGTGCTGTGCTAGTGCAGTCTCTCCTCCACGCTGGATGCGCCTGGCGTGGCCAGCAATGGATGACAAGCACTGCAGGGTAGAAGAGAATAGGGAAACCTGAGCTCGATAGCCAGAGAGGGAGAGAGGGAGCGCGGGAGGAGGAGAGGAGATGAGAGAGAGGGAGAACGCGAGAGATAGAGAGACATGGAAGCACACATAGGGATGCAAACTAGGAATCGCATCCAATTGCTGTCCCTTTAACTGAAGCGGCCATTACATCAAGGCGTGGAAGCAGGGAAAGCGCCGAGGATACGACAGCGGGTGTCTTCGGAGGAAAACCCCGTACCGAAAGGCGGTAAAGGAGCCGGTGTGAGCGGATACTGTTTCTATTGAGGGGGTTCGCTCCTGGATTTTGGAAGGAACTGCAAGGCCAGCCCACTACGACCGACCGCCCCTCCAACGCACACACACTTCAGAATCGCCTTCGCGCATTCGCACCGAGCAACTCGCCGGGCAAGATAGTAGATTCCACTGGGTTTTCAGGCGGCAACCTATATCTATCTTCTGAATTATGTGTACAGATATAGTATGGACAGACACGTAAATATTCTTATGATAATATAATTGCATGGTCTCGATGACATTTGGGAAACGAAAGGACCAAGGATGAGTAGATAGCGCTTTATTTTTGAGGCAGTGTTTTGGGACTCAAGAGATGGCTAGAACTACATTTTGCTGTCGAAACTTCTAACAATCTCTTTGAGCGGCGGGTGTCGAAGAACAAATTCAAGCTAAGAAGTGGCGGAACTAAATAAAACGCAGCACGGATAAATCGCATTTCCACCGTGGATTTACACGCAACCCGAACTTGACAGCTGTGTCGCCGAAGACACTGATCCACCGTCCTGGATTGATGCGCTAACGGGCCTGTCGGTGCCGGGCCAACGGTGAAAGGAGAGCCATGGCCGGCTTTGTACCGGGCTTACTGCCGACGAGTCATACACAGGAGATGGAATTCGCCCAGGCGTATGAAGATGTCCTGGAGCGATATAAAGGTAGGCTAAAGCTCTGGCACGGAGGGGGCTTTTGTGCAGACTGAAGAGGGTACTGAAATAATTGTCATTTCGAATGGTTACATTGTGTAGCCTTTTGGCTAAATCTGGTGGTAGTGTACAAGATACATTGTATCCATAATGCCTTCACTTAAAGGAGCTGCAGTCTACATTCTGCTCGGTGTTGCTAAATTGAGTTATGGAAACAGTTGACACCAGGTTAATGCTCAGCCGAGGCAATGAATGGCCCTTTAACACTTCTTCTTGGGGCTTATATTAAATAACCACCCAGTACTAGAAAGATGGTTTTCGCCGCAGACGTCACACAATTGTCCAGTTTTCACATCAACCAAATAAGTCCACTAGCCGCTGTCGTTTGTGCTTCTGTGAAAGAAGGCGGGCTAGCCAACCACACAGCAGCCGGTGTGCTACTGCACCAGAAGCCAGCCCTTGTGTTTGGATTGTGGAAAGTCAATTTGCCTCGTCTCCCAACAACTCCTCACGAAAGCACGTCGGTAGCCAGTTGAAATGGGACTGTTTTATAACAGTGATGACAGGCACGCTTTAAAAATGAATGCCTCCACTGAAATTGACCGTGATGATAGGGGAAGCAGAAGGGAGGGGGCATGGACAGCGAGGCCAATTGACGCCGGGCGGTCACATCTGTGATGGGCACCGGGTGGTTGGTTGGGGAACAGTGTGGCGTGCTGGGCCGGGCTGGCGTTAATTATTGATTGTTGTAATGAAATGCGACTCTGCCGTGCCGGGGTGGAGTCTGATGGGCCTTTGGGGAAATTGGGCCAGGCCACTACAGGACGGATGGACTCTTTCAAAAAGACATTTTTTTGGCGTGGAAACACGTGTGATGTTTGCACCTGCTGTTTTACCTGTGCGTTGTTAGGCTACTTGAGAACTTTGAAAGTAGTGCTGAGCCCCATTGTAATGAAGTAGGCTAAATGGCTAAAGATGGCCGACAGATTTTATTGGTCTCCATAAAAATAAACTCAGACCTACTTCAGATGCTTTTGAAGAGTCTAGCTGTTTAATAGGCTGTGTTGCATCAATCACAGATGTGCTCCTCATTACCATTTATTTGACACTAGGCCTATCAGTTGCCTTTATGTTTAGAAAAAAAGCCCAAATGGATGAATTTAATGTTATTAGTCCAGCCAGGTCTGAATTTTAAAATCTCATTTTCTCAGCTCGCTGAGTGTGCAATGATTGCACCCTCTCTTACTTTGGGCAGATCCAAATTAAATTAACTACAGATAATGGTTACAAAAGAGGCTCACAAAAGGCTGGTGACTATAGCTGGACATTCTGCTCCCGTCGGAGGTTCTGTACTCAATTTGGGGCTACCCTTGGCTACCCTGATGTCTGTGCAATAAAAAGAGGGGGGTGGGGGGTGTAGACTACTGTTCAGTCTCCCCCTATCCCCTATCTCTGTAATTTGATTAGACGCTGCTGTACTTAATTTGGGGCTCCCGTTGCCCTTAATTTCCCCATGGGGGGCAAGTGGTGACTGTTCCCCCCTCTACCCTACGCACACACACACACACACACACACACACACACACACACACACACACACACACACACACACACACACACACACACACACACACACACACACACACACACACACACCTTGTCTACATCTATCTGTGTAATGACTCCCCACCCTAAACGGGGGATCTCCCTGTGCAGAGACCTTCAATAATACACACACACACACACACACACACACACACACACACACACACACACACACACACACACACACACACACACACACACAGGGGGATAGGTCAAGGTCACCTGGCGCGGCAACACAAAAGCCTGGCTCCCCTTACAGTGCTGCTGTTCTGCTTCCAGCCGATGAGCTCAGCGATCAGATGGAGGCCTGACTAGATGAATGGATGGGCCTCAGCTTGCCCAGCCCAGCCCAGCCCAGCCCAGTCCAGGACAGGCCTGAGGGCCCGGGTATACTTAGAAGCTGGTTCAGGAGCAAACCAGGTTAAGTGAAGAGGTAAATCATCTAATAGAAGAGCCTGGAGTCCTCCTGAACCAGCTTCTTAGTATAGGCCCCTGCTATCGCCCCTCTGAGGGCCAGAGACGATACACACAGCCGTCGCCACCATTAGGGGCCTATAGTACTACAAAGCTGGTTCAGGTGTAGACTAGGTTAAGTTAAGAGGTAAATCATCTAATAGAAGAGCCTGAAATCCTCATTTCCCCATTAGACGATTTACCTCTTAACTTAACCTGGTTTACTCCTGAACCAGCTTTGTAATATAGGCCCCAGCTTCTCTTGGGTGCATGC
>NC_085876.1:7346863-7349363 GCF_034702125.1 Engraulis encrasicolus
CACAGACGTGCAAACACACACTGGTGTACACACACATGCAGTACAGTCCTCTTGGAATGGATCTTCAGGAAGTGTTTTGGAAGTGTTTCCTCTATAGATGTGCTGAGGTCTTCTAGTTTAGAGCAGTGAGGAAATGACCCACAGAGGCCTAATACCCCCCCCTCCCTGTGTGTGTGTGTGTGTGTGTGTGTGTGTGTGTGTGTGTGTGTGTGTGTGTGTGTGTGTGTGCACAGAAACGCTACATACTTTGTTCAATGTGTGTCTGTACTTTGTTCAGTGTGTGTTTGTACAAAAAGTTACGTTTGTTTGTATGTGTTGTCCTAATCGTTCTGTCTTTACTTGCACACATTTCCTAGTTGTTGAGTGTGCACGTAGCAACAGTGCCAAAATACATTTCTACCGTTTCCATTCTGTGTTTTTGTTTTTGTGTCAAACCACATTGTAATGAGCGTATTGCATGACTGAGATGTTTTGTCTGGAAGAGGGCCGCTACTGTTGGACTTGTTTTATTTTTTTCTACTTTGGAAATATTCAATGTGGCGGCTTGTTCAGCTTCCTCGTACTGTTATAATGGGAAAGTCCCTGACGTGTCCCTGAGACCTGACCTCGAATGAAGACAGGGGCCTGATCTGGAGCTAGGTCAAAGTGTGTGTGCGTGTGTGCGTGCATGTGTGCATACAATGTAGACTTGCTGATATTCATATCTTGTCTCCATTGTCTGTGTGTGTGTGTGTGTGTGTGTGTTTGTGTGTGTGTGTGTGTGTGTGTGTGTGTGTGTGTGTGTGTGTGTGTGTGTGTGTGTGTGTGTGTGTGTGTGTGTGTGTGTGTGTGTGTGTGTGTGTGTGTGTGTGTGTGTGAGAGCGCGAGCGCGCACGCTTGTTGTTGGTGAAGTTTGATCTCCAGTGAAGGTTGGGGCCTGATCTTGAGTCAGGTCAAAGTGTTTGTTTGTATGTGTGTGTGTGTGTGTAGGGGAAAGCTCTGCCTTTACTAATGATGCCATTGTGGCTGATCTGGAATCAGGTGAAACTGTTTGGAGGGTGACTAATTGACTTGTGGGAGAAGGATAACAAAACATGGACCGTGTGCTTGTATGTGCTTGTATGTGCTTGTGTGTGCTTGTGTGTGTATGTGTGGGAGAGAGAAAGTATGTGTGTGTGAAGGAGTGTGAGAGAAGAAGGAGGAGTGGGAGTAGGGGAAATGAGACAAGGTGGAATGAAAAGGATGGAGTGAGTTAAAGGAAGACAAGAGAAGAGCGAAAAAGAGCGAGAGTGCCAAGGGCTTGGTCGTTACACAGCTGAATGTTTCCACGTGGCCTGGTTTCCCAGAATCCCCTGGTTCATTTCCCTTAGTTCTTTCACTAAAGGTGTGTGTGTGTGTGTGTGTGTGTGTGTGTGTGTGTGTGTGTGCGTGTGTGTGTGTGTGCGTGCGTGTGTGTGTGCGTGCGTGTGTGTGTGTGTGTGTGTGTGTGTGTGTGTGTGTGTGTGTGTGCGCGCAACTACCCCCTAGCCCCCTACTGCTTTCTTTCTTTCTGTCTCTTTCTTTTTTCCTTGACTCATTTCCTTGTCTTCCTCCCTTTGTGTTTGCACGTGTTTGTGTTTTTGTGTGCGCCCACACTTGGTTCATTAGTAAATTGCACAATAGATGTCTGGTGAAAGCACAACCTCAGTACTCTGTGTAACACTTGTTACATAGTTGATTGACAACCGTAGACTTGACTTTGTGTGTGTGTGTGTGATGCTCTACTGCATACAGTACAGTACTGTAGATGTTGGATCTCTGGCTGGAGTTTCCTGTTTGGTTGCATTCTGCAGGTAGGCTTCACCTGACAGCCAGCCAGCCGGCAGGAAAAGCAAACGCACCCAGAACATAAGGGGCCTATACTGCAAAGCTGGTTCAGGCCTCCAGGCTCTTCTATTAGATGATTTACCTCTTCACTTGACCTGGTTTACTCCTGAACCAGCTTTGTAGTATAGGCCACAGACATGGAGGAACGAAAAAAATCACAAAAAGCAGAGATCGGCCATTCTTACTGTATGGCAGTTTATAGAGGATCTGTGTGTCTGTGTGCATGTGTTTGAGTATTTTGAGTTCCCTCTGTGTGTGTGTGTGTGTGCGTGTGTGTGTGCGCGTGTGCGTGCGTGTGTGTGTGTGTCTTTCTGTGACTGCATTTCTTCTTCTCTAGTGGGGGCTTTAGAGTGCATCGGTGCTTTCTGAAGTGTCTGCATTCTTCCAGTCTCCTTTCCTCTTTGCCGTTCCCAGAAGCTAATTTCTGCTCTCTGCTGTTCATTTCTTTCTCTTTCTCTCTCTCTCTCTCTCTCTCTCTCTCTCTCTCTCTCTCTCTCTCTCTCTCTCTCTCTCTCTCTCTCTTTCGCTCGTCCTCTATGTGAACTTATGACGGCTGCTCTATTTCTCTCTCTCTCTCTCTCTCTCTCTCTCTCTCTCTCTCTCTCTCTCTCTCTCTCTCTCTCTCTCTCTCTCTCTCTCTCCCTCTCCCTCCCTC
>NC_085876.1:7354363-7366863 GCF_034702125.1 Engraulis encrasicolus
GTAAGCTGCGACCATAACAGTGATGCGAGAGAGAGAGACTGCTTTCATAACTCTCAGCTGACTCTGAGTGGACTGTGGGGTGCATTCTTGCTCTCGCGCTGAAACATGTCTGCTGCTGGATAGCTCACTCAAAATTCAGTGCATTCGTAAAATACTCCAACTCCCAATGTGACTGTCTAGCTTTCACATTCCTACATGCCTGTGTCATATCAGTGAAAGTGTTTTGTTGCATGTGTGTGTGTTATGCATATGTAAGGTCAACCTAACCTTTCATTGCCAGCAGATAACAAGGAGGCCATAAAGGCAGTAATTGTGAGGTTTGTTATGGGGCAGCTTTATGGATTTTGTTATTGCACCAATCCATCAGATATGTTGCTTTTAGATAGATGTGGTTGGTATTGCTTTTCTCTCTGTAGTTTGTGTACTGTGTGTAGTTGTACAGGTATGTATTATGTATGCGAGTGTGTGAGTACAATGTGTGTGTGGGGATGGTGGGGTGGTGTTTGGAGCAGACATTAGCGTGGTGAGAGCTGAGAGATTTGCCAGTCAAATCAGCACACTGGCTAATCTGCCCCAGCTAGTTGGTGTGTGTGTGTGTGTTCAGCAGTGTGTGTGTGCGTGTGTGCGTGTGCGTGTGCGTGTGTGTGTGTGTGTGTGTGTGTGTGTGTGTGTGTGTGTGTGTGTGTGTGTGAGGAGCATGGGACTCGGGGAGCATGGACAGACGTACACTTGTGGGGGTGGTCCTAATCTTCTTCATCCCCTTACATTTCTAATGTATTAAATCAGATACAACCCCCACCCTCCCGACACACACTCACTCACTCTCTCATTCTCTCACTCACTCACACACACACACACACACACACACACACACACACACACACACACACACACGCACACGCACATGCACCTACAAGGGGAAATGTGCCCATGGTGTCAAGAGTAGAGTAGAGTAGAGTAGAGTAACTTTATTGATCCCCAGGGGGAAATTCAGGTATCCAGTAGCTTACATAAATACACAAATACACAAAAGCCCACATGGACATTTCAAGACAAAAATAAACACAGGAATAGTCATCAGGGTGGGGAAAATAACATAAAATAATAGAGATAAATGTAGAAAAAGGTAATTGTGCAAAAAGACATTCTGTGGGTTGGGATAGACCAAAGCAGAAAAAACATACTCTGTCAGTTAAGGTAGACAGCAAGTGTTGATGGATACATCTATGATATAGTATAGTATGTAGAAGTAGGCAGTGTACAGAGTATGATAGGGGTTGAACATTCTTACAATGTCACAGTAAAGTACAGGTAAGTGTTTTAGGCAAGCACACACACACAACACACACAACACACACACACACACACACACACACACACACACACACACACACACACACACACACACACACACACACACACACACACACACACACACACACACACACACACACACACACACACACACACACACACACACACACAAAGAGGTTCCCCAGTAACTGGGCCAGCTCCGACAGAGTCCCACAGTCTTTGCTTGTGGTAAGCAGGAAAAACAAGTATGTCCAGTGGTCAAGGGTCAAAAGTTCCTTAGTGCAGTTATTGGACAGCACACGCACACACACACACACACACACACACACACACACACACACACACACACACACACACACACACACACACACACACACACACACACACACACACACACACACACACACACACACACACACACACACACACACCAAGAGGTTTCCCGGGCTGGGCCAGCTCTGGCATCTCAGGCAGTCCAGTCCCCTATGATGATGTTCTTCTTAGTGTCCTTCTGTGTGTTGTTAAACAGCTGAATTGCCCATGGGACAAAGGACTTCCTTAGTCTGTCAGTCCTGCAGGTGAAAGCACGGAGTCTGTGGCTGAACAGACTCAGTTGGTTAGTGAAGGTGGCGTTAAGGGGGTGATGCTGATTGTCCATAATAGAGTCTAGTCTGCTCAGTGTTCTGCTCTCGGTTATTGAGGTGAGTGTCTCCAGTTCCATGCCCACCACTGATCCCGCCTTCCTCACCAGTCTGTCAAGGCGTCCAGCATCTCTCTTCCTGATGCTTCCTCCCCAGCACGTCGCAGCAAAGAAGAGCACGCTGGCCATGACAGACTGGTAGAACATAAGCAGAAGTCGGCTGCAGACATTGAAGGACCTCAGCCTTCTGAGGAAATAGAGCCTGCTTTGGCCTTTCCTGTAGAGTGCATCTGAGTTTGTGGACCAGTCCAGTTTATTGTCGAGGTGCACTCCTAGGTACTTGTAAGTGCTGACAGTCTCCACTTTCTCTCCCCCAATAGAGACAGGCACCAAGGGTGGGATGGAGCGCCTGAAATCAACCACCATTTCCTTGGTTTTGGTGGTGTTCAGGTGCAGCTGATTGTTTTGACACCATCCCACAAAGTTGTCAACCAGTCCCCTGTACTCCTCCTCCTGACCATCTCTGATACACCCCACAATTGCAGTGTCGTCTGAGAACTTCTGCATGTGGCATGTCGCAGAGTTGTAGCTGAAGTCTGTCAAGTGGTCAAGTGGTGTCAAGTCAAGACACACACGCACACGGCCTGCCCTTTTCTTATGGAGTCAGTGAAAGAAGTATGGTGTGTGTGTGTGTGTGTTTTAGATATATTTTGGGGCTTTTAAACCTTGATTTTTAAGATGGGACAGTGGAGGAGAGACAGAAAGCAAGTGGGGAGAGAGAGACAGGGAAGGATCGGCAAATGACTATAGCAGTCCAGTGCCTAGCAGTCCAGTGCCTAGCTGTTAGAGCCACGGCTGGGCTAGATTGTGTTCTGTTTTTATTGCTGTGCGTGTGTGTGTGTTTCTGTTTGCGAGGAAGATGAGGAAATGAAAAAAGGCCCGACAGATATATACCGTGTGGGCCAATATGTAGCATTTTTGGGATATCGGTATCGGCCATACTTTCAATACATTTTCACCGATAAGTTTGTATAACTTTCACAACCAATTTTGTAGCCGTTTCATTCTGAATGCATCTTCTATTCTGCTCTCCCCACTCCATGAGTCCATGAGAGTTCGTTATCATAACTAAATACACATGTATATATAATAATAATAATTTATATTTCATTGCATTTAATTCATAATTTTATTATGAACAATATTTCTATATATATCGGTTGCACATATCGGTTATCGGACTGCCATTTCCATACATGGCCCTGAAAAAAACATATGGGTCGGCCTCTAAAATGAAACCAGGGAGGAGGAGGAAGACGAGACCTGGAGCTGCCCACAACACTGGAGTGTGCGTGCGTTTGTGCGTTTGTGTGTGTGTGCGCCTGTGTTTGAGAGAGAGAAGGAAAGAATGTGTGTGTCAAGGAGGAGGAAGCTAGAATTCCAGTACTCTCACAACTAGCCTGGCCTGGAAGTGCTTATCTCCACAGCTTGGAGGCAAAAAGCAACACAACACAAGCACACACATAAAGCACACAGGTAACCATGCACTTCATTTACCCTGTCAGCAATCAGTATTAAGCTTAATGAACTACTATTTCAAGTTGTATTGTGGTTGACAGATTCTCGTGACACATCCTGTGTGTGTGTGTGTGTGTGTGTGGCAGACAGCTTGTATGTCTGTTTTCATGCTGTGTCCCCCCAGTCAGTCAGCCCTCAGACTCATTATAAACGATTACCTTTACAGTCTCCCTCTACCTCTAAATCCCTCTCTTTCTTCCTCTCCACCTCTTTTCTTCCCGTTGTACTTCATTTCTCCCTCGCTTTCTCCCTCTCTGTCCATCCCCCCACTCCACCTCACATCACATTGCCTCCTTTTTCTATCCATCTCTCTCTCTCTCTCTCTCTCTCTATCTCTCTCTCTCTGTCTCTCTTTCTCGCTCTCTCTCTCTCTCTCTCTCTCTCTCTCTGTCTCTCTCTCTCTCTCTCTCTCTCTCTCTCTCTCTCTCTCTCTCTCTGTTTTTCTCCATTTTAGTAGGTCACTAGTCACCCATTCCCGGTAATCTGTTGCGGTCTCTTTCCCTCTAACGAGCTTTGGGGGCCTAATTGAAAAGATCTAAAAATTACCAGCAAAGAGGTCGTGCCGCAGATTGACATTTATCTCATATAGGCTTATCCACTCATGTCATTCCAACTCGGTGAACAATTTTCGTTGTTGTTAAAAAAGGGCCTTATTTTGTGACAGTGTGGCTATGTGTGTTGTTTGGGTATAAGACATCAATGTTTTTGTTGATCCTATCAGTTTAAGTGTGACAAACACACACACACAGACAAACACACACACACAAATATAGATGTGTGTGGCTGCTTTGTTTGTGTAGACTAGAGTGTTGTCTGTATTGCTTCTTTTTCTGGGTTCTTCTACTCTGGGCTGCTCAGCTGACACAGAATCACACGGTGTGTTGGTGCCTAGCCCAGGCCACCGAAGCTAGGGTTTCACCCAGGCTCTCTGTGCATTGTGTGTGTGTGTGTGTGTGTGTGTGTGTGTGTGTGTGTGTGCGTGCGTGCGTGCGTGCGTGCGTGCGTGCGTGCGTGCGTGCGTGCGTGCGTGCGTGCGTGCGTGCGTGCGCACACGCACAAGTGTGTGTCTGTTAGTGTGTGTGTGCGTGCGCAAGTGTGTGAGTGTGTGTGTGAGAGAGAGAGAGAGAGAGAGAGAGAGAGAGAGAGAGAGAGAGAGAGAGAGAGAGAGAGAGAGAGAGAGAGAGAGAGAGAGAGAGAGAGAGAGAGAGAGAGAGAGAGAGAGAGAGAGAGAGAGAGAGAGACAGAGAGAGACAGAGAGAGACAGAGAGAGAGAGAGAGAGAGACTTGAGCGTGCGTATGTGTGTGTGTGGACACATTGATTGTGCTTTTTTTTCTATATATTCCCCAAAATAAGCACAGACAAAAACATCCAGTAGATTCAGCGTCACATTTTGACCACAATTACAGTGATTAGGGTGGACCAGAACCTAAACAGACTGCTAGTGGCAAGCAATGTTTTTCCCATATCGGAAACATGATACTCGTGCCTATTGTAAGGCCCAATATAAGCAGTACTACGGAGAGTAAAAAGCCATTCAAGTGAACTGGGCTGTGCGCTGTCAGAAGCATCTGGGAGTGCATGCCGTGGTGTGTGCCAGCAGATCTTTGTGGAGAACAGTGGTCTGTCTCTGATTGGCTGCTGCTGTTCCAGATGCCTGGTTGTGATTGGACGAGCTTCATGGACCTTTGTAACACCTCAGGGGAATTTGGGACCAAATTGTCAGAGAAGCTGCTGACTTGTGCTTTTTGTGAAATTCTCAGCTCTTTCTGCAGAACTGTACTGTATCTCTCTCACAGTTGTACATATTCGTTCGTGGTTGTACCACACACTTCATCTGCACAGTTGAATAAATTCATCCCTCTTAGCATTCACTCTTTGCATTTAGTCTCTCTGTGGACCACTCATCGACTGTCTCTCTCACACACATAAAAGGTGATCGATTGCAGCTGCCCTCGAACTGACAGGCTAGATTCTTAATGCCATTGATTGAGCGTTGTAACCAGCGTCCTTTGATGTTGCATTTGTGTGTGTGTGTGTGTGTGTGTGTGTGTTGTGTGTGTGTGTGTGCCTCAGTGCATCACTGGTGCCGACAGAAGATGTGTTGATGAATATTCAGCAGATAGGCCTAGATCACATTTCTGTGTGTGTGTTTGCACGTGTGCGTGTTGCATGTGTGCGCACACATGTATGTGTGTACGTGTGTCCCAGAGAAAGAGCTAGACTAGGAAAATGGGCTAGAAGGGAAAAAAAGAAAAGAAAAGAATGGACAGCTGATCTGAGAGCAGGTCAGGGGTGTGTGTGTGCGTGCATGCGCGTGAGTGCTCGCGTGTGTGTATCTCGCTGGATGTAGCTGTGTGTATTAGTGTCTCTGCCACAGACACGCAAACACAGAGACAGACATACCCACAGACTCAGTGTGTCTGTGTGTGTATCAGTGTGTCTGTGTGTATGTCTGGATCTGTGTCTCTGCGTGCCAATGAGGGCAGAGTGGAGAGGATGAGGCAGATGAAGGTGTCGGACTCGTTACCTCACAACACAACCTGCCGACTTAATCGCTAGGAGCACATGCTATTCTTATAGGCTTTGGGTGTGTGTCTTTCTCTCTCTTTCTGTGTCTGATACTGTCTGTATGGTGTAACTTATGTCTTTTGAAGATATGAATGAGTGGTTTTGTGTTTGTTCAGCAATCTAAAGGCGTGTGCGTATGTGCACATGTAGCCTCTACCTGTAGAAATGACTCCAGTGATGACATACTGTGCTTGTGTCAGCGTCCAGACCTGTTGATGGCTTCAGTCTGATGGCCCGCAGCAGTCTGCTTTACTGTTATCAACTACTTTTCCACATGCATGCCTCTAAATGACATAACGTTTATTATATTGTGAGCATATTGTATTGCTGTACGTTTGACTCTTTTGATATTCTGTGCAGCGTCAGTACACTTGACTACACCTTTTGTAATGCCATTTAAAATGCATGCAGACAGATTCCTTGTTTGTGATGAGGTGTGGCAAAAAAAAACAGCATTCGTATTCTAAAAGAATTACTGACTGGGTGTGGTGTGAACATTGAGAGAGAGAGACAGAGAGAGAGGGAGAGAGAGACTTCTTTTCTTTACTGGCAGAGAGGGTGACGCAGCAGATGTTTGTGAGCGCGTCGGCTGGAATTACATTCCTGAAATAACACCCAGCGTGAGGCACGGGCAGGAAGCACTAGCGAGCCATGTTGCCCCGAACAACGCTCTTAAAGGAACACGAGCTGCTTCACTTTACTCCTGGCTTTAATCCATTCATTCCCATTTCTACCTTTCTACCTTTCTCTCTTTCTCTTTATCTCTCTCTCTGTCTGTCTCGCTCTGTCTCGCTCTCTCTGTGTCTCTCTGCGTCTCTCTGCATCTCTCTCGCTCTCTCTCTCTCGCTCTCTCTCTCTCTCTCTCTCTCTCTCTCTCTCTCTCTCTCTCTCTCTCTCTCTCTCTCTCTCTCTCTCTCACTTGCCTCTGTGTGTGTGTTTCTTTACCTACTCTCAGTCCCTTACTCTAGTCCCTTAGTTTTTCCCTCTCTCTATCAGTCTCTTTCTTACTCTGTGCTTTTAATCTTTCACACATCCCCTGATCCCATTTCACTTTGCTCCTCTTCCCCTTTCTACCACTTTTCTCTTTCCATTTCTCTTTCAATCTGTGCTTCATTCCGTCTTCCTGGCTCTTCCTCTTTCTTTGCTTCTGTCTCCATCTCTGTATTTCATCAGTGTGTGTCTGTGTTTTTGTGGCCCTGCTTTGTTTTAATGGCTCCTACTTTAGATAGCTGCCGGTTTTGCACCCTTTATGGGGCCTTAGAGTACTGTACTTCACTCTGACTCGCGTTCATACAGCACATCTCTGCAGCTAGTTTATTAGAGCCTTAAAGCTATGTATAGCTGCAGGCATCAGGAGATTGTCCCTAAGACCATGTGTTTGTGAAGGGCACCATGATTAATGGATTTAATATTGGATTGTATTTTTTTTCTTTTTCAATCTTCATGAGATGTGTGTGTGTGTGCGTGTGTGCGATTATGCTTTGTGCTGTCAGCCTCACCCCTCTCCTCTCCTCTCCTCTCCTCTCCTCTCCTCTCCTCTCCTCTCCTCTCCTCTCCTCTCTCTCCTCTCCTCTCCTCTCCTCTCCTCTCCTCTCCTCTCCTCTCTTCTCCTCTCCTCTCCTTGTGTGATTATCCAGCTCCAATTTTCTCTCGTGTTCGGTCATGTCTCAAGATTAATGCTGCAAATGTGACCAGAGACATTGGATTGACACACACACACACACACACACACACACACACACACACACACACACACACACACACACACACACACACACACACACACACACACACACACACACACACACACACACACACACACACACACACACACACACACACACACACACACACACACACACACACACACTCTCCTACTCTCCCATGCACATATCACAGACAATCTCAATGGCCATCGGCAATGGCGCAGTCGACTGTTCTCTCTCTCGGATGACTGGATTGTATTAACACACACACACACACACACACACACACACACACACACACACACACACACACACACACACACACACACACACACACACACACACACACACACACACACACACACACACACACACACACAGTCCATGTCCCAGTGCTCTACATTCAGTGTTGACCTCGTGGTCCCTATGAGCATAGAGTATTGCAGCCCCTTAGGAAGCCATGGCATATCCATCATGGCCTGCTAATACACAGGCAGCATTATTCATTTATAGGAAATAAACACACTCAAGTAATATTTCTACAGTTTTATGAAGCTATAGCCCATTTAGAAGGCATAGCACATCCATCACAGCCTGGTAATGTATGAACATTGTTATTAAATTGGAGAAAATAAAACACACTCTGCCTTCTTTATTCTTTATTTCATATGATTAGTTTCTTGTTCTTCTCACACATGGAAAGACTTAATTTGTTGAGGACATCCGCCTCTCTATTTCATGAATAGGCTTTATGTTTTAGGTTTTGCAATATACGGTACACTGGAAGATGATGGTCATGATGCCTTAAGTCAGATAGGCTACAGCTATAGTATAGGCTATAGTAACAATTGTCAGTAGAGACAATATTATTATGATCATAACATTTAGCTCTTTCAGGCATGGAAGTATTTGTTTCCGTTTGCCCTGTTAACAGCCAGACATGCATCAATATGACGGCACAGCAGGCTGCAGTGAGTTGTGAGTTTCATGTTTCAACCAGAAAGCATTTCACTGAATGGCAACATGACCCAGAAGTCTCCCATATATCTTATTATGATATTTACTGTGTGTGAACAGCTAAATGCATACAGCAAGTATGGAAGTGGCATGTTTTACACGCTGTTGAAATTGCCCTGGTGCTCCATGAAAGGCCTCCAGTAACTTTTCAGGCCCAGTCCAGATCATCAGGAAACTTGAGGACAGACAAGGGTTGTTGGTAAAATAAAAACCCTTTATATTGTATCTGGGGCATGGTACAAAGCTTAAAAAAACGCTGAGCAGTTTCAACCCTAACTGGATCTTGATCAGGATGTTGAACACTGTACTACACAGCAGAGATGAATGAAGGGATTTTATTTTACTGACAATTCATCGTTTGTCTCCCTGTTAGAGTCACATGAATTGGCCAAGTTGCTATCTCATGATCTGATTAAGGGGCTTTGGTCTTCCTACTTCAAGAACACCTGCAGATTGGAATTTGCTGATTTTGAAAACAAAAGCACTCTGCGTTCCCTCCATGACTTGCATCCTAGGCTTGAAAAATCACTAACATGACAGAAAATTACCTTTAGTTCTCTTGACATTTGCCTTACTTCTACAGTAAGTGATGCAGACAGCTGTACTCTTGATTTGTCATTCTGTCACTGTGTGAAAAGAGCTCAATATGTTTCCCCATTGTTGTGGATACTATTTTTTTATGTCTGGTACCTTCCTAAATTGCAGATGTGGCCATCTTTTTTTCCACCCATTTTTCAAAACATGAACACCACCCTTTAAAGTGGCTCATCCATCATCACCTACTGTATATAACTACTTTAAATAAGGTGTGGCTAATTCCTCTTCCTGACATTTGGTTACTTTGATCAGCATTGGTTTCTGACACGCCTCAAGGATCACTGCCAAATATCAGTGCCAGATTGTGATCTACGCCTGTTTCTGTTTGGTGTTGACATGCTCATCCATGTTCCATACGTCAGCACCTACAGTACACAGGTGTGGTCTCTCTTTGCTTTTAACATTTTGGTTTCTTTCATCTGTATTGTTTTTCTTTTTTCGTATACATTTTTTAATTTTTTTTTATTGTGACGGGACAGTGTGAGAGAGACAGGAAGCGAGTGGGGAGAGAGACGGGGAAGGATCGGCAAAGGACCCAGGCCGGAATCGAACCTGTGTCGCCAGCATAGTAGTCCAGTGCCCTACCATTAGGCCACGGCAGGGCCATTTGTATTGTTTTTCTGGTAGTTCTTGTGTGTCAGATCTCCACCAGAGATGATGGTGCAGGTGTGATTTGTTGGTGTTGACCTATGTGTATGACTTGTTTTGCCAGGAGAAGTAACTGGGCTTTGGGAGAAGAAATGCCCTGCTTTTATATCAGCAATGCCATTCATTGCTGATGGGGTTTTAGAAGTCTGAAAATAACTTTCTGAGTTGAAGTGCATTATGGTCTTCCATCTGTTCCTCAGAGATGCGTAGCAGTCATAGATGTATAGGGCGGCCCCATTATTAGTGGTAATTTTGCGTGTGTGTGTGTCTGTGCTAACCCTGTAACATGGATTTTTCACAATGAAGTACACTTGACTTGACTTATTTGTTGACCAGACGTGTATAATATGGATTTTGAGAGAGCTATAGCAGTGCACAATTTCTGCACAATCACTGTAGTAAATCCTCATCAAAGCAGCATAATGAAGACACTTTTTAAAATATTAATCCCAACTTCATAAAGCAGTTTCTTAGACCCACTTACTGAATGACGTAACACGCACACACAGACACACACACAGACGGACACACACACACACACACACACACACACACACACTCACACACACACGCACACGCACAGGGTGCAGAGAGGTCCTAGTCTCTAGTTATTTTTGAAAGCAGTGGCGTGAAATATTGACGAGGTCTGTTGCTGACGGCACAGAGTGTTCTCTCTCAACTGCTTTTGGTCTGTGGAAATCTTGGTTTATGTCTGTGTTTTTATTTTGGTGTAGGTACACTTTTTTTCTGTGTATGTATGTATGGTGTACACCTTTGTGTGTGGGTGTAATGTTTGTGTGTGGGTGTGGGTGTAGTGTGTGTGTGTGGGTGTAGTGTGTGTGTGTGTGTGCGTACGCGTCTGTGTTTTGTGTGTATGCATGTGTGTGCGTGTGTGTGTGTGTGTTATTGGCTGCTGGCTGCTGGATGTTTGTCCTGCCTGGGCTTGTCTGTCCTGAAACAGTAGTATAGGGGCCATCAGTGTGTGTGTGTGTGTGTGGGTGTGGGCTCCACTGGTGTGTGTGTGTGTGTGGGCTCCACTGGTGTGTGTGTGGGTGTGGGCTCCACTGGTGTGTGTGTGTGTGTGTGTGTGTGGGCTCCACTGGTGTGTGTGTGTGTGTGTTTAATGGCAGTGTAAAGGGATGCCCTCCAGTAAGGCAGGGAAATAAATGCCCCGCATGTCTCCGTCTGCAGACACACCTAGATCCTCTTTCTTCAATCTGAAAGTATGTGCTTGGACACGTGTGTGCGTGTGTGTTGGTTTGCGCGTGTGTTTCTGTGTAATATCAGAAAGACATGCAAAGCCTGTGGAAAGACGTGGCTGAGCAGATCTGAGCAGATCTTAAGTTTTACTTTTATTTTGTTTTGTTTTTCTTTTATATGTGTGAGTGTTTTTTCTTATCTCTCCGCAGACCGCAGGCTGGGGGCAGGGTTTTTTAGCATATGGGAGGGGGGTGGGGAAACCTAGTTCTGTGTTCATATATCATTCGATGTGATAAAGGAAATTACTAAGTAAAAACGTTGATATATTCCACCTGTACAGGAAGATTTTGTAAACGTAAAGCACAACAAGCACATTTGTGTAATTGTTGAATATTATAATCGAGGTCAATAAAAATGATCATAAAAAAGAAAGACATGCAAACCAGTATGTGAACTGCACATATTTGCACATATTGCAACTACAACTCAGCACATACTTGTGATTGGTGAGCGTGATAGGTCGGTTTCACTGTCCGTCACATTTATGAATATGAAAATTATCCTTGTAATAAGATATCCAGTGGGACTGAGGTACAGAGTTTAATGCATAATTAATTCTATCCTTTGGGTATGATAATGGCGCCAGCTCAAATTGCATTTTTGATTAAAAATAGATTAATTGTGTTGCCCAAGTGTGCATCCTCTGCATTGTGTTGGGTGTGTCTGGTGTGCATGCGTGTTGCATGCGTGCTGCATACGTGATGCATGGGTGGTGTGTGTGCGTGTGTGTGTGTGTGTGTGTGTGTGTGTGTGTGTTTCCGTGTTACAAATTCGGAAGTGTTAAAGAAAGCGGGTGATTGATTAAGCAAATTCACATCGATTAAATGAAGATTTGTATTGAGGAAATTGACAAATTGATTGAGCAACTGATGACAGAGTAAATTGCAAGTGTGACTGAGGGAGGATGGGTTAGAGGGGGGATGGGAGGGGCGCACACACACACACACATACACACACACACATCCACACATCCACACACACACACACACACACACACACACACACACACACACACACACACACACACACACACACACACACACACACACACACACACACACACACACACACACAGAGCGCTTTGATCAGCTTGACCTCTGACCCCCACACAGATTGCCATGGTAACCTCTGCACGCCTGGGGGAGGGTAGCAATGATGCTGAATGGAGGGG
>NC_085876.1:7371863-7379363 GCF_034702125.1 Engraulis encrasicolus
ATCGGTATCAGGAGTATTTTAATATGACATTTCCTTAGTGTGAGAAGGAATTCTACCTGTACTGTTGGTATGTCTGCAACAATACTGGGACACACCCCGTGTTGTCTTTTACCTCCTAGTGTAGGTCGAGACTAATGCAGTATTTAGTTGCGTGTTTACATCAACTGGTAATTTTGAACATAGAGGTGCTCCGATTGCTCGGCTGCCGATCATGACCGGCCGATAATGGCCAAAAATAGCCTGATCGGTGATCGGAAAAACATGCCGATCAAAAAACCGATCGAGAGATATTAAATTCCTCACGCAACCATTTGCCTTTACACCTGGCGCTGCATGTAGGCGCTGGCTCTGCACAGCTGCAACTGCACCAAAAGAAGGCATCTTTGCTTGTCTATAACTTTTCGCCATTCCCCCCTTCATTTCCACCATTCATAACCATATCTGCATCAACAATGATCTGATTTTCCGATCCATGCGCCGTTTACCTGAGTGACAATGTAATTTGCGATTGAGTACTCGCCAGTGAGCCATGTTACGTTATAACCTGTGTAGTTGCCTTGGTCAGCACGCGACAACTTCACGTTGTCAGCACAAACATGTCAATTATTGTTTAATTGGCAGTCAGTCGATTAGTTTGATAGTCGCTGAAACACCAAACGGCGACAGATGTGGTTAAAACTTGAGAGAAAGATTCAGAACGGTAGTGGAGCACTGCAACTGTGGACGGTGACAGAGAGGGGAGGGGCTCTCCTCACGAGGCTGCTCATTTAAAGCGACAGGTTGTTTTTTTCTCGTATGTGGAAGACTATTTGATGTAATGTTTCAGTTTCAATTCAATCTTAAATAGTTTAGTTATTCTATGCAATAACTTATACATTGATTAATACTGTAGACTGTATTACCAACACTAGTCTGAAAGATAATAATAATAATAATAATAATAATAATAATAATAATAATAATAATAGCCTAATAATAGACATGTGCAAATTAAGATTGATTGGTTTATGGGCAGAAATGGTATTCAATAAGGATAATTAATAGGCTATTAAAAAAATAGGAAATCATTTTTGTGATCGGCAATGATCGGTGATCGGTATCGGTGATCGGACCCAAAAAATAGTGATCGGAGCACCTCTACTTGAAAATGCATGCACATACCAGACAGCGCCCATATTGCTGATAAAAGTAATAGTCTGGATGCTTGGGATGTTTTTTGGGCTATACTTTTCCCACCGTCTCCCTTTCATTTTCTTGAACTGTAAATCTGGCTAGTTACACAACACAACCCGTCAACCCCAATTGGATACAGAAGGTACAGTACATCCAAACAAAATGACCTTTTTAAAAACTCAATTTACTGTTTTAAAAAGGCTACATTTGGCAATGTTCTGACTTTATATACCGTATCATGCTATAATCAGTAGGAATAGGACTGCAATGTGTTGGTAGATTAACTAACGTGCTCCCATTAAAGGATGTCGTGGAAATGAAGCCAATTATCACATTAGTGTGCCATATTGTAATCAGGGTCAATAGAGTAATGGGACAGAAAGTCATTACCATACACATGGACAGGTGCACTGGAAATATTGAGTGGGAGGAGAGGAGAGCAACAGACGTGGTTAGATGCGATTTGGCTTAACCACTAGTACACATTAGACGGCATAACAAAATGCACTGTGTGTATAATCAGAAGTACTCAGAGCAGCGTGGGATAAACTACACTACAGCATACAGCACAATATGCAGTACAGTATAATACAGTGTTATTTGCAGTAAGTTGCTGTGATGTATTCAGCAGGCCGTAATTTGTCATTAATATACATGAGGAACCTCAAGGGCGGTATAGAAAATGGCATCATTGGGGCAGTTGAACTGCGCAGTAAAAAAAATCTGTGATGGGAAGCTGTGTTGAGGAAAAAGAGCACAATCTTGAACAGAGCAGGGAATGGAGGTGAGATGGGAAGGATATGATGACTGGGCAAAAATGAAATTGAGATTGATTCTGCAGTTGTAAAATATTGAGTTCATATGTTAGCTTTTGGAGAGTGCCATATTCAATAAAGAATGGAACAGGAGCCAGAATTGTGATCATCTGATATTTGATATTCCGCTGTGTGTGTGTGTGTGTGTGTGTGTGTGTGTGTGTGTGTGTGTGTGTGTGTGTGTGTGTGTGTGTGTGTGTGTGTGTGTGTGTGTGTGTGTGTGTGTGTGTGTGTGTGTGTGTGTGTGTGTGTGTGTGTGTGTACATGTGTGTGTGTGTGTACATGTGTGTGTGTGTTAAGAGAGAGATGGGATGGGTTCGGGGGATTTTTCAAGCGAGTCGAGTTCTTGGCCTTGGTAAAGCCCCTGTGCCCCCACCCTTAACCCTCTGGACACAGTTGCCGTGGTTGTGGTTGAAGGGTGTGTCCATGCCAAAGGGCACAGTCAGATTGGTGTTTCTCATGCGTGCGTGGGTGTTTGTGTGTTACTAAGTGTCTGCATTACATGGAGAGATCCCCCCTCAATGTGTGTGTGTGTGTATGTGTGTGTGTGTGTGTGTGTGTGTGTGTGTGTGTGTGTGTATGTGTGTGTGTGTGTGTGTGTGTGTGTGTGTGTGTGTGTGTGTGTGTGTGTGTGTGTGTGTGTGTGTGTGTGTGTGTGTGTGTATGTGTGTGTGACTGAGGGAGAACAGTGTTATCTTGCTTATCATATCTGGCCACAAGGGTGGAGTCACTCATGCCATTCTTATGTTATGAGCAGACAGCTGCTGTGTCTACCCGGATAAAATATGAGGGCTATGGACACTGGGTGTGTGGGTGTGTGGGTGCATATCACACTGTAATGTTTCAAGGCTTAGCAATAGTAAAGATTGCTGCTTACTCTGCTGTAATGAGAGCAGGGGTCATGTGTGTGTGTGTGTGTGTGTGCGCGTGTGCGCGTGTGTGTGTGTGTGTGTGTGTGTGTGTGTGTGTGTGTGTGTGTGTGTGTGTGTGTGTGTGTGTGTGTGTGGTGTGTGTGTGTGTGTGTGTGTGTGTGCGCGTGTGCGCGTGTGTGTGTGTGCACACGCGCGCACACCCTGAATGAAGATGAGCTCATGAAGATTCTTTCAGCAGTTGCTTTTACGTTGAATTGATCGACTGTGTGTGTGTGCGTGCGTGCGTGCGTGTGTGTGCGTGTGTGAGATGGGGGGGGATAGATAGTGTGTTAATTATGGGTAGTTGGGGGGTTACTTGGGTCCATCTCACAAATGGCCTGGGCCTGCCTATTAGGTGAATGGGGTTTGTTGTTGAAGTGTGTGTGTGTGCCTGCGTGCGTGTGTGTACGCGTGTGTGTCTCCTGTCTGTGATGGGTTTATTTACATAGATGTGTGTGTTTTTCAGGTGGGGTGGCCTGTGTGTTTTCAGATGTTATCTTTGCTTTTATGAAAGTGTTTTCACACGTTTTGACTTTGAACACAGAGGATCATCTGGCAATAGCATCCATGGCAGCCAGAAGTGGATGGAGCCCTGTGTAACTTAATCACTACTCTCCAACTAAAGGGGGATCAAGGTGAACACATGAAGACATAGTCTGACTGGTCTGTCTTAGAAGGGTCCAGCATCTAAGGAGCGAGCAAGCGTGCAAGAATGGGACTGACTGTGTGCGTGTGTGTGCGTGTGTGTGTGTGTGTGCGTGTGTGTGTGCGTGCGCGTGCGTGTGGGCGTGTGTGCGTGTGTGCGTGTGTGAGAGAATGTAAGAGAGAATTTGTCTGACTGACTCAATAACTGTGTGTGTGTGTGTCTGACTGACTGTCTACTAACTGTGTATTTGTGTGTGTGTGTTTCCAACCAACTGACTGTGCCTACCACAATGCAGCCTCGGAAGCATCCTGTAATCAGCCGTAATAATTAGCGGCTCACTCTCCGTCAGCACAAATGCTAATCCAGTTTCTGCTATCTGGCATGAATATGAATGAGTGGGAGTGCAACTAGAGAGAGAGAGAGAGAGAGCATTATCAAAGCACAGAGCCTTAATGAGATTGTATTAATATAGCAGGTTGATTTATAGACCTCCGGAGGAGATTGTATCTCTAGGCGTGCGTGCGTGCGTGCGTGCGTGCGTGCGTGAGCGTGTGTGTGTGTGTGTGTGTGTGTGTGTGTGTGTGTGTGTGTGTGTGTGTGTGTGTGTGTGTGTGTGTGTGTGTGTGTGTGTGTGTGTGTGTGTGTGTGTGTGCGTGTGTGTGTACATGTACAGGCATTTGTGTGAGCGCATGCGTGCGTACCAACGCGTAGGAGAATGAGAGTTTGTGCCTGTACAAATGTAGATGAAATAATGTGAGCCCTCTAGTTGCACTTCTGTGGTCTGAGAAGTGGATGCTGCTGGTAAGTGCGGATCTTTTCAGATTCTGCACTCAACACAGTTTCTTTGTTTCGTCTGTTCTGTTACATTGCGCGCAATTTTGAGTAATGTCCGTTTGTCTCATCTGAGAGTTGCAGCAGGTTCTCTCATTCCATTACGTGTGCTGTACTAGGGTGTCATTCGGAGGTTTTGGGTAGGAGGTTTACCATTGCTCTACAATAGGCATGGACAACTTGATGATAAGGAGGGGCACATTTTTTCATCGCCACCATCGGAGAGTGTGAGGTGCAGTTGACTGACTGTTTGGAAGGAATAGGACAGTTTTCTATTGACCAACAATACAATTTCAATGAATTGATTCAGTAATGTTTTTTTTTTATCTGGTCATTATTGTAATTATTATTTCTAATGATGTTTCATCTATGATTCAAGATTCTTTTTATTGAGCTATGGGTCTATGGGCTGCACTGAGAGAGGAGCCGGGCCGCATGCGGCCTCCGGGCCTCCGGGTTGCCCTTCCCTGCTCTGTGCTATCATATGCGGTGCTAGCTGGCCTCCGTTCCACAAGGGCCCCCCCAGACTCCTGAATCAGGGGGTAGAGAGGAGAGTCCCCATGGAGCAGCTGATGTAGGCTAATGAGACAAGTGATACACATACAGCACATAGTGTGGGAGCTGCTGCATGCTGGTCTTACTGGCAGCTGTTAGTCATGCATTTGGATGAAGCACAAGTTTAAAATAGGCAAGAGGTTACAATGACATTACGTTTTAAACCAGTTAGGTCTTATGCAAGCTAATTGTACTATTTACATCAAAGAGGAACAACAGCAAAAACGTCTAATAATAAGACTATGTTATAGCAATATGACAAGACCAGACTTGCCTCTTCCATAATGTTCTGTAATTGTGTGCCAAGCACTGTGTTTCAAGTATTATTATAGAGCACAACAAAAAAGTACATTTCTTGGTTTCAAACAGGACTGTACAAACAATACGTAATCGTTTCGTTGAAGCCCCAAGGTAATCATTACATTACTGGACCTGTCTAAATGCATACCTCTTTTCTAGGTGATTCCTGTGGTGTATTCCATGGTGTGATTTTTATACACTGAGTTTACTAAACAGAGTGTATATAGACTGTACAGCTACAGGCCTGTCTTGCACATAGCCTATATCAAATGCTGAGTAGCCAACATAGAAGCTGTACTTGGTGTGTGTATTCAGTACAGGTTATACAGTGTTCAGTGCATCAAAGTGCTCTAGGATTAAGGTACAGTTGAAGAGTTCAGATGCAAAACCCCCTAAGTGCCTTTTCAGAAAATAATCTTAATTCATTTTTATTTAATACAAAACTATCAAAATCTCATATGTTTTTATTTTATTTATGTAATATAACTATTTATATGTATTATCAACTACATGAATGTAAACCAAACCAACAACGGGGTTCTCTAAAAATATAGAAGTGCAGTTCTTCAGAAATGGAGTTAGGGGGTTTTGCATCTGAACTCTTCAGTTGTGCAAATCGACCCCCCCATGCTATAGTAGGTCATATCTGATGAGGTAAGACTAAATTTAGTTAATGTATTTAAGCAAAGTCCATAATATATTGTTCTTTCATTCAGAAGAACTAGAACAAAATCAAAATGTCGTCGCAGGGTGGTTTCCAAATTTTGGTTCGGCCTTAGGGTGTATAGAGCATGTAGTCTTGTGGGTCTTGTGTGACGCGTGTTAGTGGGGTTGGGTCGGCCTCGCCTCGCCTCGCTTCGCCAGCCACTTGTCACCTGTCTCTATCTTTGGCCTCCATCAGCAGCTGTTTTGCGGTTGACGTCCCTCCGCCACAGGTGTGTGTGTGTGTGTGTGTGTGTGTGTGTGTGTGTGTGTGTGTGTGTGTGTGTGTGTGTGTGTGTGTGTGTATTTTCATTTCTGAGTGTTCGCCTGTGCATTTCTATGTGTGTTTGTACCGTGTGTATGCGCAGATGTGCATGTCATGGATTCCAGGGGCACCAGATTCCTCGACGAGCCCCCAGTGTGCCAACTGCCAGGGCCGCATTCCTCTCGTTTGGCACCCCATCACTCACTAGCTGGAAGTAACATTAGTCAGCAGAGACACCCATACCATACATCTCTCTTGATCCCTGCCCCTCTCTCTTTCTCTCTTTTGATCTCCCTCTCTTTCTCTCTCTGTCCCTCCCTTCTTTCTTTCTTTCTTTCTTTCTTTCTTTCTTTCTTTCTTTCTTTCTTTCTTTCTTTCTTTCTTTCTCTCTCTCTCTTTTCCCTCTTTCTCTGTCTCTCCTCTTCACCGCACTCTCGTTTTCATATCTCTTATCCTCAACAGAAGTCCATACCATCCATCTCTCTTCATCCACCCCTCTATATTTCTCCATCTCTTCCTTTTGATCTCTCTATCTCTCTCAGCCCTCCGCACCACTCTTTAATCCCTTCCTATAACACCATTCTCTCTCTTTTATATTGCACTATAAATGCACACAGCTGACGCACAGCCCTCTACAGCTATGTATGGAAGCTGTTTCAGTCACTCTGTGCGTGTGTGTGTGCGCCTGCCTGCCTACAGTGTGTGTGCCTGTCTGTCTCTGTGTCAGCTCTGTGTGTGTGTGTGTGTGTGTGTGTGTGTGTGTGTGTGTGTGTGTGTGTGTGTGTGTGTGTGTGTGTGTGTGTGTGTTTAGTGTCCAAGTGTGCGTATGTGGGCATCTCTTGGGTATGCTTGTTCGGTCTTGTTCGGTGCCTGCCTGGTGCCACCACACCCCACTGTGTGGCTGTCCTCCAGGGCTCATGTGACAGTCGCTGTGGCAGTATGGGTCAGTGCCCACCCCCCTCCCCCTACCAGGATGCCCAGAGTACCCAGCATGCATTGCTGTTCCTCTCCGCGTGGTACAGAGGACCTAATAATGAGTCATAAAATATACATGGCAAATGTAATCGTACACTACACCCCTATGAGCAGCTGTTGTGCACATCAAGCAGGCGATGTTGATCATAAACTTTATCTGTGTGGAGCCCTACAGCCTACAGCTGTTTGTTTGTTTATGCACAAAATGTTTGTTACATGAAATTACAGTGTTGTGACTCATTGCATACTGCTGTGCATGTGTGTAAATGTTTGTGCATACGTGAGAGCAATGCAGAGTGGGTCTGAAGTGTAAATCTGGTTTGTGCG
>NC_085876.1:7384363-7391863 GCF_034702125.1 Engraulis encrasicolus
ACGACTCTGAGGCACAATACGTTGAAGAGGTGTTTTGGGTGAAATGAGAACTGTTCACAAGTTCTAAAACAAAGTTCCTTACAACTTCCCCGCAGTGACCACCTTGAACTTGGGGATCATAATTCTCAGAGACACATATTACTATACCAATTCACTGCTCCGAGATGCAATATTCTGAGGAGGTGTTTTTGGTGGTTTATTGTCCTCAAGCTTCAAAATTAACTCCTTTGACAATTTTGAACTTGAGGATAGGGAATCTTCACTTGGCACATGGATAACTATACCATTCACAGTAAAAGGGCAGCTATTACAAGACAAGTGCAAGGCCCTCATTATAGGGATCCTTTTTTAGGCCTCCTGAGTTGACAAAAGGCCTCGATGGTCTCTTTAGACTGTACTGAACACGTGCAGCAGCTGTGGTCTCCATGCAACGCTGTACTAGTCTCTCTACTGCACCTGCCATGTTACCATGGGATACCAGGTCCCGCTGCTTCAGAGCTCTGCTTTAAGGAAATTGTGGAAACCCCAGGAGGTGTGTGTGTGTGTGTGCGTGTGTGCGTGTGTGTGCATGCGTGTGTCTTTTTGTGTGCATGTGTCTTTTTTTGTGTGTGTGTGTTTCTTTGTGTGTGTCATTGTGTGTGTCTCTTTGTGTGTGTGTGTGTGTGTGTGTGTGTGTGTGTGTGTGTCTCTCTGTCTTTTTGTGTGTGTGTCTGTGCCTGTGTGTCTGAGTCCAATGTTTTTGTAAAATAATTATTGTGGACCTTCCAAAAAGTTTGGGATCTTTTGAAGGCCACACCAGTGGCAAATGTGTGACTGTCTTGTCTTTTGTCTTCCTGCTCTGACTGTTAAAGCCTAACTCATTGTGTGACCCATTGTGTGTGTGCGTGTACGTGCGCGTGTGCATGTGAGCGTGCGCGTGTGCATGTGATTCAGAAGTGCTGTATTTGCATGAGAGAAGAAATTTCTTTCCTTATTCAGCCTCGTCTTGTACTACACATGCCTTAAGGACACATCTGGGGGGTCCAGCTCAAGGTGGCAGTACATAAGTTGGCAAAAGCATGCCTAGACCGTAAAAACATGGAAGATCAGTACAAATAAGCACACAGACATTCCACAAATTAAATTAAATAAACACAGGCTGACAGGCTGAGCACATAAGCATCCCAGATGGTAACAGAGGTATGGGGAAGAGGAAAAGAGGAAAATCTTGTGATCTTGTGGAATCCAGTGTTGCCAGATTGGGCAGGTAGAAATAGGTAAAAAGGGCATTTGGGCCGGTTTTTCTGTGAATGTATTATCCCCATCGATATCAATAGAATTTATTTAGTGGATTTAGTGCCTCCAGGCAGGTTCTGAGCATTTTTTTGGGCTGGAAATCATTTGTCTCATTTGGCAACCCTGGTGCAATCCTGTCTTTGCAGCTTGAGGGGTACTCTGTGCCTAAAGTTACATACAATAGTTTGGTTATATGACGCATATAATGTGGCAAGGCAAATTCAAAAAGTGCATTTTACATTGTTACACTGTATGTGTACAATTTATTGCAGCAGTTTTAGAAAAGGTGTTTTTTTTGAAGATATACATTTCAAAAATTATTTTAAACTCAAGAGGTCGAGTCCCACAAGACAGGCGTTACATAACATGCAACAATGAATTACAAAACAGTACAGTACACAAATATTTCTATATCTATAAAAAGCACATTATTGGCAAAACATTTATTCAGTATCCACGTTAATAACGGAGAGGAAGGCTGTTATTTCCTCTTGTCCGCTGATGGGGCCTCCCTATGGAGCCTGTGGCCTGCACTGTCCCTGTAAATCCCCTTGAAGCCTTCCTCTACCCCCCCCCCCCCCACCCCCACCCCATCCAACACACACACACACACACACACACACACACACACACACACACACACACACACACACACACACACACACACACACACACACACACACACACACACACACACACACACACACACACACACACACACACACACACACACACACACACACACCCGCGTGGTACGGACCGTCGCCGTTCTGCTCTCCAGAGGACTTCCATGCCCTCCAGCCTGCCACCGCTCTCTTCCACCCCCAGCACAGGGCCCTCCTGCTGGGCCAGCGTGACTTGTCTTAACCCCTCTCTCCTCTCCCTTTCTGGATGTGTGTCAGTGTGTATGTGCATGCATGTTATTGTGTGTGTGTGTGTGTGTGTGGGGTGGGGGTTGGGGGGGGGGGGTAATATGGGTGGCGGACTGTCAGCTGCCCCCTCTACTAAATCCGTCTCTGTGCTAATGAGGCTGCATTCACAGACCTCTAGCATAACACCCCACAGCAAGGCTCCCCTACACACCTCCAGCATAACACCCCACAGCAAGGCTCCCCTACAGTTATACACAAGTATATTATAGATGTGTGTGTGTGTGTGTGTGTGTGTGTTTGTGTGTGTGTGTATTGCTTCCATAGAGGCACTGGTGCAGTTTGGTGTGTGATGGTGGAACTTCAGTAATGTGAATTGGGAAAGGATTGCATTTGGCGCATGTATAAATTATCTAGGCTGGTGCGTGTGTGCGTGTGTGTGCACGCGTGCGTGTGTATATGCGTGTACATGGACGGATCCTGGTCAGTGAGGCTCTGGATACATGCTGCCATTTTGGGGACCCGAGATTAGAGAGTGAAGGCGACCAGGTAATGATTCACTACAGCCAGTGTTTACCTTCCCCTGGAGAGAGAGAGGGAGAGAGAGAGATTGAGAGAGGGAGAGAGAGAGAGAGAGATTGATAGAGTGGTTACAGAAAAGGGAGGGATAGTCAGAGAGAAAGGAGTAAACGAAGGAAAGAAAAGTGAACTGAAGTGTTTTGAATGGTTTCCTTCTTGTGTCTTGGGAATGTGGTCAAGAGTTATAATCTGCCTTTTCACAAACCTACAGACACACACACACGCATACACACACAGACACACACGCGCGCGTGCACACACACACACACACACACACACACACACACACACACACACACACACACACACACACACACACACACACACACACACACACAGCTGGCCACACACTCGCACAGCAATGTTAACGTTTGGCCTTGCAGCATAACCTATAAACGCGCACACACTAACTTTCCACAATCACACGCTGATGTTAAACCATGGGACTCTAAACTTGGCCTTGAGGTACACACACACACACACACACACACACACACACACACACACACACACACACACACACACACACACACACACACACACACACACACACACACACACACACACACACACACACACACACACACACACACACTAGTTTGAATTCATGCACAGTAGGAAAGGGAGAGATTCCCTTCCCTTTAGTTTGAGTCTTTGATGCACGTGAACACACGCACACGCACGCACGCAAGCACACACAGTAACAATCAGCTGGTCTCTCTGTCCCTCCCTCTTGGTCACTCAAACACACACACTCTCAGTCCCTCCTTCTGTCCCCCCCCCTCTCTCTCTCTCTCTCTCTCTCTTTCTCTCTCTTTTCTCTCTCTCTCTCTCTCTCTCTCTTTCTCTCTCTCTCTCTCTCTCTCTCTCTCTCTCTCTCTCTCTCTCTCTCACACACACACATACACACACTGTCGCACACACACACACACACACTGACACACACACTGTCGCACACACACACACTGACACACACACACTGTCGCACACACACACACTGACACACACACACACACTGACACACACATACACACACAGAGACACAGTAAGTGATTCACATTAGGGGAGTGTAGCAGCAACACATGGTCTGGCTGTGGGAGTGACATCACCTGTCTTGTGGTCAAAGGGCAGTTCCTCTATCCGGCTCAGCCACACACTCCACTCACACACACTCGCGTTCATACGGCTCTGAGGACACAGGCGCAACACACACACACACACCAACACCCACCCATACCGACGCGGTCTCTCTTAGGCTAGTGCTGGCGACTTAACGGAGGAGGGCTTAACTCGACAGCGGGGGCTACACGCACACAAACACATACACAGAAGCACACGTGGAGTGGAGACAGAGCGGAACGCCGTCGGAGATGGGTGTCGGACTGGGTGACCTGCCGGGGGTGACCTCCTGAACCTTCAGAGACCAGAGAGGCCAATCGCTTACTCTCTCTCTCTTGTTCTCTCTCTCTCTCTCTCTTCCTCATTCTCCCTTTTTTGTCTTTTCCCTTTTTTCCGTGCTCTGTCGTTCGGCACTGCCATTGCCTCCCTTCTTCTTCTCTTCCCTCTGTTTTTAGTATCCTTTCACTTTTCCTTTCTCCTTCCCACTTCTGCATTCTTTCCTTTGCGAGTGTGCGTTTGTGTTTGTGTGTGTTTTGGGGCTTGTGTGTGTGTATGTGGGTCTGTGTGTATGTGCTTTATGCTTGTGTGTGAATGTGGGCCACTCTGTTCTCTGAAGCGCCATGAGTGCCACAGCAGCTTACCGGCAGTTTCTGCTGGACCTCGAGGAAAAGAAAGGTCGGTCACGTTTTTGTCTACACACACTAGTTCTCTCTCTCTCTCTCTCCCTCTCTCTTTCCCTCTCTCTCTCTCACTCTCATACACACTCATGAACCTATGAATCTATCTATCTATCTATCTATCGATCTATATATCTATCTATCTATCTATCGATCTATCGATCTATCGATCTATCGATCTATCGGACTACACTCTATCTTTCCTTGCTTTTTACATTCCTTTCCTTGTGTTCCTCATTATTTTTATAGGCATGGTACAGTTTGTCCGGTCAGGAACAGATTTGGCTTGGGGGCCTTTTTAAGTTAGCGGTAGAGTGCTCTCTATGTGTGTGCATGTATGCTTGTGTCTGTGGGTGTGTACGGTATGCATTTTGTGCAGTTCAAGTGTGTGTCTGTGTGTGCAAGGTGTGCGTTTCTCATTGTTTGTGTCCTTGCAGCGTGCCGTGTGACCGCACGTCATGCGTTCTTTGCCGGCCTCCTGTTTTGTTGATAAGAGCGTAACCCTGGCGATAGAATTCTTGCTAAATAACGTCGAATGTTGATAATGCTGCAGTTCAGAGTCGGGAAAGAAGCAGCAATCAGCAAAAAAGTCGTCTGCGCTAGTGACTCATGCTGCCTGGTGACTTTGCAATGCTAATATGCTAGCAGGGGAAGCTGAGGGAGGTAAATCTGAGTTCAGGGAGTGAAAGCCGGGGTGAAATGTGTGTTGCAGCCATTCATAAAACCAGCTGATTGCAATTAGCGAGCTAACTCTTTACTTCAACCCTTCAGGCAAGTAGCCTAAATTACTGAAGATGAGCTAAAATAGTGTCACTATCAGTCAATTCAACATCAGGCAGGACTTTATGTAGTGGTGTCTGTAATGGATGATGATAATATAGATAAAGATATGATGGTATATGACTCCTGATCTGTTTGGATATTAACATGGTTCATGCCTTACCCTTCTGCTCATTCTTCAGGAAAGTACATGAGCAAAATGGTGCTACTCCCTGTATATTGAATACAGTTGAGGACGATATTATTAGCCCCCCTCCTGAAATTAGACATATCTCTTCATTGATCATTGAGAATGATCATTATCAATAAATGTGTGTTATTCAACAAACAAATACACCATGGAGATATTATCCAATAAGTTAAATTTGGACTTTTCCATTTTCACAATGAGTTTAAACAAAAAAGTGTAAAAATGGCAAGGACAAAATTATTAGCCCCCTTATCATTAATAGTCAATACAGTGCCATTTATTAACAAATATTGACACCAGGCACTTTGATTAGTTGTTAACTATGTTGGCACATGTCCTACCAGGGATTTTGGGCCCTTTTTTTCATCGCAAATAGTTAAGCTGGTCCAAATTGCATGGATGTTGAGGATGGACATTCATTTTCAGCACTCTTCAAACACTATCTAAAGGATTGAGGTCTGAACCACTCCATGACCATGGTTTTAGTATCCTTGAAGAACATTTGAACTATTTTGGATGCAAGTTTTGGGTTATTATCTTATTGAAAGATCCAGTGAAGATCTTAGCTCCCTCTATGAGCATATTTTTGCAAGGTCACTTTCCACATTCTATCATAATTTTCAGTTTTTATGGTGCCGTAAACCCAAACAAGCTTTCCTGTGGCTGAGGCTGCCACATAATGATGCATCCACCACCATGTTTAATTGTGGAAACCATCTTATAACGATTCAAGGACTATCCCTTTCTTCACCTGACTGAAGCAGAATTCATGCATCCATGCAGGTGCAATTGAATATCATCAGATGAAAGCAGAGACATTCAAAACTCATTTTTGACTTTCAAATGTTCACAGGCAAAGCTCAATAACACTCTGATATGCACTGCCTTTAGTAAAGGGGTTCTTCTATGATGATGGTCCCAAAGCCCAATATGATGACAAGCCCTAACAACTGTCTTTCTCTTTGGGGGAAAAAAACTCCAGGTGAGGCCAGGTCAATAACAATCATCTAAGCAGGTGTCCAATGCTTCTTTGGTCTAATGAGGCTAAGCAGTTTCCACAGTTACACATAGTGGTGGGGCATTAGGTTTACTCTGGTATTCAGCCTCAGACACAGGGAGTCTGGGTCTGAATATGGATTGCTGGGTCTTCCAACAACATTGTAACCCAAAGCATGCATTTAGATTAGTTCAGACGTTCTTGAAGGACACTAAAACCAAGATATTGGAATCACCCGCTCATAGTCCAGTCCTCAATCCCACTGAGAGTCTGTGGTTAATGTCTATGCTCAGCATCCATGCGATTTGGACCAGCTAGAACACTTTGCAGTGAAGAAATGGGCCAAAATCCCTAGTGGGGCATGTGTCAACCTAGGTAGCAACTTATCAGAGCCTGTTGTCAGTTTTGGTTCATAAATGGCGCCATATTGACTATTAATGATCAGGGGGCTAATAATTTTGTCCTTGTCATGTTTGCCCTTTTTTGTTTAAACTCATTGTAACAATAGAAAAATCCAAATTTAACTCATTGAACATTATCTCCACCAGTGTATTTGTTTCCAGAATAACAGAAACGGTTAATAATGGTCATTCTTACAGAGAAATCAAGAGAAATGTCTAATTTCAGGAGGGGGGCTAATAATATCGTCCTCAACTGTATATCAGACAGGGTTTATAACGCTGTAAGGGACACTAATACAGATAGTGCTATAGTGCTATATCACTGCCTATCAGGGTGGATATCGGCAGGGTCGATGGCTGGTGTCAGCCTGGCTTGAGGATGAGGAGGCTGATATGAGCTCATGCTGTAGTGATGCCAGCTGTCTCTGGCTCATGGTCAAGGGTGTGTTGTGTGTGGTTGGTTGGTTGTGTGTGTGTGTGTGCGCGAGCATGTGTGAGTGAATGTTCTTGACTTGCTTGTGTGTTTCTGTGATTGTATGCTTGTCGTATGTCAGGGAGTATGTTCCTTCTGCATGTGTGTGATTGCTTGCTTGACTGATTGTCTTCTCTGACC
>NC_085876.1:7396863-7399363 GCF_034702125.1 Engraulis encrasicolus
GTGTGTGTGTGTGTGTGTGTGTGTGTGTGTGTGTGTGTGTGTGTGTGTGTGAGGCGGGGGTGGTTTATGTTAAATCACAGTTCACAGGGAGCATAATTACACAGTTCTCAATGTGATGAGAAACTGCATTGTGCAAGCTGTCATGTCCTCTGTGTAGTGTGTGTGTGTGTGTGTGTCTGTGTGGGTATATGCTTTTGTGTGCACATACGTATATTGGTTGTGTGTGTGCATGTGCGTATATATGTGTGTGTATATGTGTGTTTAGGGGGTTGAAAATAAGCATCTCGTTTCCTGTTGCTATGCTGGTTGCCATGGCGTGACTGTGTGACTGTGTGACTGGGATGTGTGCTGATGTCACGACCCCAGAGACCACGGGGGCTGAACGAAACGCCACCGCTGCTGGTGACACCTCTGTCATTATCACTCACTTCTCTCTCGTTCTCTCTCGTTCTCTCTCTCTCTCTCTTTCTCTTTCTCTTTCTCTTTCTCTTTCTCTCTCTCTCTCTCTCTCTCTCTCTCTCTCTCTCTCTCTCTCTCTCTCTCTCTCTCTCTCTCTCTCTCTCTCTCTCTCTCTCTCTCTCTCTCTCTCTCTCTCTGTCTCTGCCTCTGTCATTATGGTTCTGTCTGTCAATCCCTCTCTCATTATTCCTCAGTCTGTCTATCACTCTCTATAGCACCATCACACTTAGTATTGTCTAAGCCTGAGATGTCGGGAAGTCTTCTCGTGAAGTCACCACACACAGAAACACAACACAACACATCACGTCACATACAATTCCACTCCAGCTCTTCGTTTTCTTTTGCTTGGGGTGTTATTTTAACACCACTCTATCATTTCACTTGTCAGTTTATGCCACTAGTTACTTCACAGTTTTCCCATTGCAAGGAATAATACAGTGCTACACCTTTTAACCCAGGTCTTCCAGCACAGTACAGATCCAGTCTTTCAAACCTGCAACCTGATAGTACCTCCCGTGTTGACTCTGTACTGAGTGAGTTTAAAGCTGGGGTTACTAGATCAGGCAGTAGCTTATCCCATTGTTTGTGTTGGAAGCGAGGTTTAGGAACACTCTAGCCTACACCAAGCCATGCTACATGGCAGGAGTTATTGCAGTGAATTTGCCTGCTGATGTGGCACAACTTTGGTATATGATATTTAGGAGTATGTAAACATAAAAAAATAATGCTGCCATATGAATGCTCAGGATCTTGGAAAGGGCTGAAAAGCAACAAAATCAGGTAGCCTATTGACAAATACGAAAATACAGCACAATAGCCAATGCTATCGTATGATGAAATTGTCTTGAATGCTCCTTTAACACAGCTTATCTCCAGCTGAGGTGCCTCTACTCAAGGTTGTAGGAAAAGACTCGCTCACACTACAGTACTGTATATCAGCTATTAGTTTGTAACTAGGTGCTGATTCCCACAGACAGTAAGTATACAGTATATCCAAATGGGCAATCGTCATTATTCACTGAGTGGAGAATGTCCTAAATGTTGACAGGGTGGAAAATGTCCTAAAAGGTTTGTGGACAAATAACTAAAGTTAAAGAATAGAGTGGTGTTCTCAATCAAGGCATGTGCTGTAACCCCACAGTGCTTCAGATGGCTCCCTGATTCACTGTACTGCCAGTTGCTTTGTGTAAGAGCACGTGGTAAATGACATCTAATGTAATGTAAAGCAGATTCATGGGGTGTCCCCTGGCACTCAGCCCTGTGGTCGTATTGCATCGCTCAATTGAAAGGCGCTTTGGGTAAAAGCATCTGTTAAGTGTAATAAAAAGGTGATTTAAGTGGTAAACACTCCTAATAGGAATGTATTTTATCTGTAAAGTTGTACTAGGAAATAATTGGCGATAGGACAGTTCTAGTACCTGTTGGGGTAGTCCTAACTCCTTGGTGGTAGCACCTCTTGTCTATCTGTTTGTCTTTCTGACTTCCTTCTCTGTTGTTTATTTGCGTTCCTTCGCACGCATCTTGTGACATTTAATTTAGTGCAGTTATGATGCATTTGGTTGTCTTGTGGATTTCATTTGGACACCGTTTGGGTCTTCAATGTCCAGTTCTGAAATTATATAATCTATTTGTTATTATGCTATTATGGTGGTTGTTGTTTGTTGTTGTTGTTGTGGCTGGATAGTAAACAATGCTGCCTTGACTAGGCTGATTGCAGCAGGTGATGCCAGCCAGGGAATTGCTGCAGTAGCCTCCCTCTGTTGTCTGGCTGTCTCTCATGCCAGTGATTGTGCTGCAAATGTGTCCAATGGGGACAGTAAAGTTTGTAACAAACTTGTGATTCAGCAGACTAGCAGTGCTATTCATTTTGTTTTATTTTTTTGTGTGGAATTAATTTGGGTCTTCTTCAATGTCCAGCTTGTTGGTTATCAAAGTATTGTTTTTGTTTTTTTGTCTTGTTTTTGAGGCTATATAGGGTTTGGCTGGCTAGGCCTGCTTCAGGTGACTAACTGCAGGTCAAACAGGGAATCGAAATGTATTT
>NC_085876.1:7404363-7409363 GCF_034702125.1 Engraulis encrasicolus
TGTGACAATACAGGACAGTGAGGGTCAGGAAATAAGCGGGGAGAGAGAGACGGGGAAGGTTCGGCAAGTGACCCGGCCCAGAATCGAACCTGGGTCGCCAGCGTAGTAACCTGGTGCCCTACCTTTAGGCCCTTGCAAGGCCCAAAGGCACTTTAATTAATGAAATGCAAATGGAAAGCAAATGGAGAAAGACCTCCGAGTCCAGTATTGTTACAAAGCACAAATCGATAGGCACTTGAATACTACAAGTGCGCTTGTAGTTGTAAATCATGCCACATGCTTATACTCAGAAGTGTATTTGGACATTGTGTGTGTGTGTGTGTGTGTGTGTGTGTGTGTGTGTGTGTGTGTGTGTGTGTGTGTGTGTGTGTGTGTGTGTGTGTGTGTGTGTGTGTGTGTGTGTGTGTGTGTGTGTGTGTGTGTGTGTGTGTGTGTGTGTGTGTGTGTGTGTGTGTGTGTGTGTGTGGTACTGTGTATATATATGTACTATTGACAGTAAGCATCTACTGTACATTGGTTGTGTGTGTGTGTGGGTGTGTTTATGGTACTGTATATGTATGCACCATTGACGGTAAACATTTACTGTGTGTGTGTGTGTGTGTGTTTGAGAGGCAGTGGGCAATGCCCTACATGCTAAGCATTCTTGGCTTATCTGCATGTTGTGTTCAAAGGCAGCGTGCGTGCTGCTGTGTACTTTGGGCTGAAGGGGCAATCAGGGGGGATGAGCTGAGGGCAGTGACACACTCTGAACTTACTCTCTCTCACGCCTGGTCTCCGACTTTACCTCTCCCCCCTCTCTCTCTCCCTCTCTCTCTCTCTCTCTCTCTCTCTCTCTCTCTCTCTCTCTCTCTCTCTCTCTCTCTGTCTCTCACTCAATACCTTGCTCACTCTCTCAATCATCTGCCTATCTTCCACTTGCATCTGTCGTTCTCTCTCTCTCTCTCTCTCTCTCTCTCTCTCTCTCTCTCTCTCTCTCTCTCTCTCTCTCTCTCTCTCCATCTCTCTCTCTCTCTCTCCATCTCTCTCTCTCTCTCTCTCAATACCCCTTTCATCTCTCTCATCCTCTCCTCTTGAGCCTTACAAGTATGTGAGTGAGCGTGTTGGGGTGAATGAACAGAGGGCCACAGGCACATTCACCCTGGATGGAGTGTGTAAATAGTCTGTTTCTGTAAATACATCACCTGTCTATCAATATTATTTATTTGTTATGAAAGGTATGGTGCACTGTGTGTGTGTGTGTGTGTGTGTGTGTGTGTGTGTGCGTGCGTGTGCGTGTGCGTGTGCGTGTGCGTGTGTGTGTGTGTGGTGGGGGTCAGGTCAAGTAGCCTGATGGAATACAAGGGGGTGTGTCCTAAGGCCTAATTGCTTATTGGGGTTACCATGGTGATGGGCACAGCTGGAGGGAAATGAGAGAGCTCGTTAAGTAGGTGCCTCCTCTTCCCTCTTTTATTCTCTCTGTCTCTTTTCTTTCTCTTCTCTTGTCTCTGTCTGTCTTTCCCGTGTGTGTGTGTGTGTGTGTGTGTGTGTGTGTGTGTGTGTGTGTGTGTGTGTGTGTGTGTGTGTGTGTGTGTGTGTGTGTGTGTGTGTGTGTGTGTGTGTGTGTGTGTGTGTGTTTCATCTTTGGCTTCCTCTCTCTCTCCCCGCCACCCCCTGACCTCTCTCTCTCTCTCTCTCTCTCTCTCTCTCTCTCTCTCTCTCTCTCTCTCTCTCTCTCTCTCTCTCTCACGACCCCTCTCCTCTCTGCTCTCTTCTCCTCTCCTGCTACTCTTGAATGAGAGTCCTCCACTCTTAACTTGTTTGGCGCCACAGTTCTACTGACTTGTAAATATCTTCTAACAGTCTCTTGCAGTAACATTTCTTTCCTCCATTTCTGTCTGTGCGTGAAAGGCTTAACATTGCTTAATAATATTCTGCTTCAAGCCATTTTATTTGCTACATAAAATTGAAATGTGCTCGTTGGCCACCTTTGAGCCAGTCAGGGACCTAGTGATTCTTTTTGTTTGTTTACAATTCATTTTGTGTGTTTGGGTCAATGTTTTATCCAGGGCAGTCAGGGAAAGACATTGCGTGTGTGGTGAGTAATTTGGCCATCCGTTCCCTGCTGTGCAGTAGGGCAGGCTGATTAATCAATTACAGATCAAGACCATGATTAAAATTCAGGTCAGTCACAGTAATCAACCCTGGACATACTTTTTTTTAAATGCATTTGCCCCTTAAATAAAGTTTGTTTTTTTACTACATTAACCAACTGAAGTGCCTGGACCAAGGATTTTTTCCTTCTGTCTTTTTTGAACATTAAACCCCTTCCAAGAGCACCAGTTGCTTTTGAGGGACACTAGTAGCGCTCTACCAACTCTTTTCCTGGACATACTTAATTGATCACATGGAATATCCCTTATGGTCATTCCATTGTTGATAAAACAAATTTCCACGTTATCAGTTATGTGATAAAGACTTCTGATAAGGCTTGGTCAAACAGAATCGGACAAGGTGGGCAGACAGACACCTGGATCCTGCCTTCATAAGTCTATGAACGCCAACTTACATCATGCATCATCCTGCAAGTGCCAGTCAGGGTTTGTCTGTGCATGTTATAAAAAACATTTTTTGGAGCATTTTTGCCCTTTTATTACGATTGTATAGTGAAGAGGGGGACAGGAAATGAGTGGGAGAGAGAGAGAGAGAGACGGGGGAGGATCAGGAAATGACCTCGGGCCGGAATCGACTCCTGGTCCCCTGGTCCCCCGCAGTGCCCTACCATTTGAGCAACGGCACAGGGTGCGTGTGTGTGCGTGCGTGCGTGTGCGTGCGTAGGCGTGTGCTAAGGCATGTGCGCGGCCCCTGTTAATGCTTATGTACTCCTTAGTCATTTGCAGCCAGCTCCAGGATGTGTGTGCGCCTGAGTGTTTGTGTGTGTGTGTGTGTGTGTGTGTGTGTGTGTGTGTGTGTGTGTGTGTGTGTGTGTGTGTGTGTGTGTGTGTGTGTGTGTGTGTGTGTGTGTGTGTGTGTGGCTGTGGCTGTGGCTGTGGCTGTGGCTGTGGCTGTGGCTGTGCAAAATAATGACCAAATAGCTTCTCTTCCTGAGCCCGGCCTTGGGCTGCCAAACAGCTAGAGAATGGCTCAATAAAACACCCCCCTTTACCATGCTCAGTCGCTAAGCTACGACCTCTGTGTGTGTGTGTGTGTGTGTGTGTGTGTGTGTGATATGTGAGTAGTAGACACACACACACACACACACACACACACACACACACACACACACACACACACACACACACACACACACACACACACACACACACACACACGACCCCCAACCTGTGGATCAGTGGGGGTCACTGACTCTTCGTTGAGTGACCAGCTCGGTTGGGTATTCCAGTGTTGACACCACAGACGTGTATGTGTTTGTGTGTGTGCCTGCGCGCATGTGTGTTCTGTGGGCCTTTGGTCTCAACCCACATGCTGTAGGAATCTTGCGTTATCTAAGTTTAGCCAACCAGAGCTCTGTCTGCATGTGCAAATGCCTTTGCACGAATGCATGCCTATGCTTGTGAGTTTGCTTTTGTACATGGGCATGCATACGTGTGTGTGTGTGTGTGTGTGTGTGTGTGTGTGTGTGTGTGTGTGTGTGTGTGTGTGTGTGTGTGTGTGTGTGTGTGTGTGTGTGTGTGTGTGTGTGTGTGTGTGTGTGTGTGTGTGTGTGTGTGTGTGTGTGTGTGTGTGTGTGTGTGTGTGTGTCCTGTGTTGAAAGGAGGTCATGGCTCTTGCTCAGTCCTGTGTGACTTTCCCAGGCTGGTCTAAGGGAGGATGAAGACGGGTCGTCTGGCACAACGCCTTTGTTTTGACTTGGGGCTAGAAGTGCACACACACACACACACACACACACACACACACACACACACACACACACACACACACACACACACACACACACACCCTGTTGAAAGCTGAAAACAATGCTCTATTTGCTGTAAATACACCCCTGAGTCTGGGTGGGCGTGGGTGGCCGTCTCTGAGTATTTATAGTCCGTATGTAATGGTTTTAGTGGGGTTACCTTCCCCTGAAGGAAAGTCTGCCTCCACTCACAGTCTCACACAAACCTGCAGTACCCAGCATAAAAAAACATATATAATACTACATACCGGCAAGATTCTACTGAAATACTATACTGACACACCAATAATTTAAAAAAAATCTCTCTGTATTCATGCATTTAATGCTTTCTGTTAATCTGATTGCACGTGTATGTAAACAGTAGTGTAATTACCATTACAGTATCACAATAAATGGTTATAAGTATGATGTGGTTCGTAAACCCACAAATGGCTTCTTGATGACATGTTTATGAAAGTGTTTGTTTGTGTCTGTGAGGTGTGTGTGCAGGGTGGTGAAGGGTTGAAGATGTCAGTTTATGCAGGGTAGTGGTGGTGGTGGTGAAGACATGTCGGCACCCACACTCGTATGTGTGTGTTGTATCCACACAAGTGCTAAATTGAGTGTGTGGGTGGGAGCGCTCTGGCTGGGTGCTGTTCGGATTTTCATTTCTCTGACTTGTCTTGCTCGCACACTTGTACAGTAAATGTCAGTGTGTAATCTTCAGTGTGTGTGTGTGTGTGTGTGTGTGTGTGTGTGTGTGTCTGTGTGTCTGTGTGTCTGTGTGTGTGTGTGTGTGTGTGTGTGTGTGTGCGCGTGTGCGTGTGTGTGCGTGCGTGGGCGTGTGTGTGCGTGTATGTGTGTGTCTGTGTGTGTGTGTGTGTGTGTGTGTGTGTGTGTGTGTGTGTGTGTGTGTGTGTGTGTGTGTGTGTGTGTGTGTGTGTTTATGCAGGACAGGAGTTATGATGATTGCCTGCCTGCCTGGCGGGTGTCTGGGTGTGTTTGCCAAGGGTGTGTCATTGTGATGAGTGTGTGTGTGTGGTCATGTCAGGTGTGTGTGTTCGTGTATGTGCGTTTCGTCATCCAGGTAAGAAGAGATGTGCAGACAGGGAAAACATGGGGACAG
>NC_085876.1:7414363-7416863 GCF_034702125.1 Engraulis encrasicolus
GACTGCGACTGTAAATACTCATCGTATTTAATTTCCTCCACATACTTGTTTGTGTTTATGTGCATATTTGCAGTGACCTGGACATGAGCCAGGGTGTTGGGGCTAAAGCCTAGCTGAGGGGGGTTAATATCCTGTGTGTTGCTGCTTTGTGCGTTTGTGTGTTTGAGTGTTAATGTACTTAGAAACGGCGTAGGTGTTATAAGCGGTTAAAGCTCATGATTTTTATGAAATGCAATATCCTGCAACAGTGTGTGCGTGTGTGTGAGCATGTTTCTGCTTCTTTTTTCCTTTGCTGTGTGTTTGCATGTCTGCGTGTGTACTTATGTGCATATGTGTGTGTGTGTGTGTCTGTGTGGTTACCCTCCCTTCACTTCCCTAGCTGCAGCCCCTCCTTTTGTCTTTGTGCTTGTATTTGTGGTTGTCTATGTGTCTCTGTGTGCATCTGTATGTGTCTGTGGTTGTGTATGTGTCTGTGGTTGTGTAGGTGTCTGTGGTAAGCTATGGTAAGCTATACACGTCTTTGATTGTGTATAGCAGTATGTGGTTGTGTACCTGTCTGTGGTTGTGCATGGCACTGTGTGTCTGGTTGTAGGCCTGCAGTATGTATGCGTTGGTTGGGGTGTATTACTCTGCCCTAGCCTAGAAATCTAGACGCCCCTAGCGACCGCAAATTGAATTTGCTCCCGGGGGCAGTCTAGCGGACCCCGGTCGTTTTGCGAGGCTGAAAGTTATCCGATGACAGGGCCAATCAAATCGCGAGGGGGGCCGGGCTACCTAGTAAACAGGAAACTTTCTAAGAAGAAGAATGGTGTCCGTCCATGCTACGTACAGCACGAAAGTGTTTACTTAATTTAATAAGCCTGGATGATAATACATTTCGTGGCTGACATGGATTGATTACACCATGAACTTATGGGGCACAAATAGATCTCAACACATTACCATTGATCATTCGATGTTTTAAACTAGCTCGGTAAGCTAAGTTGAGCATTTTAAAGAACCAGATAGTCACACGTTATTATCAGACCACTACTGTAGGTGTAGAATGAAATTGCTGCCCCAATTTCTAACAAGACACATGCCATTAAAAACGAGACATTTGGGAGCTTTGGAAGTCTTTGAGTAGCTTACTAAATAGATGGGAATGACACCGAGTCTACCAAGCTAGTGGCTAGCTAACCTGTCGTCAACAACACAGACCTAGGTATCCAGGTTAGGGTTAGTCTTAGAAAAAAAACTAGGGTTAGAAACAAAAAACTAACATCAAAAAGATAACTAGCTCCGTTATATGGCGGTGGGATCGATAGTCTGGCTAGTGGGAGCGAGCTGACCGGGGAGCGTCCTGCGTTGGGAGCGACAATCCGGGAAAGTTATGGGTAGCTGGCTAGCTAACGCCGAACATGCCATGTTGACAACAATCATAAATATAACCATTTAACAAGCCCCAAATTGCTCGACATTTTGCTGATTGATCAAGGAGGGTCATGTGGTTGAAAACGAGGCATTTTTGAACTGTATAAGTGAAAACACGATTTATTAGGAAACTTGTTTATGGCTGTGGTCATCACACGAATTCACTGCTACTACGGCTGGAAGTTGCCGCTTCCCCTACAAAGAGGCCCTCGCTAGTGGCTAGCTAACCTGTCGTCAATAGCAGAGCTAGGTATCCAGCCTTGTATTATATGCCTGCCCCAAATTCTAATAAGATCCATGTCATTAAAAACGAGACATTTGGGAGCTTTGAAAGTCTGTAAGTCGCTTACTAAATAGATGGGAATGACACCTGGTCTACCGACCTAGCGGCTAGCCATGTATTAGTTATGGGTATACAGCTAGCTAGCTAACACCGAACATGCCATGTTAACAACAATCATAAATATAACCATTTAACAAGCCCCAAATTGCTCGACATTTCGCTGATTGATCAAGGAGGGTCATGTGGTTGAAAACGATGCATTTTTGAACTGTATAAGTGAAAACACGATTTATTAGGAAACTTGTTTGTGGCTGTGGTCATCACACGAATTCACTGCTACGACGGCTCGAAATTGCCGCTTCAACTACAAAGGGGCGTGTCGTTTGTACGAGACAGCTGTGACGTTACACAGAAGTGTGTGGGGATTGGTTGTTTGCCATCCAATTGCGTGACGTTGAGTGCTGAAGCAACCGTTTATCCCGCCCTCACTGCTGCCCAGCTCTCCTAGACCCTGGTACAGCTTTTTGCTGTACGGGTCTGGCTGCGCTAGGCTAACTCTGCCCTACAATATCAGAACGCAGTATCTTGAAAATGGTCGAAAATGGGTTTAGACCGGAAATTGGCTTTAAAATACCTTCTTCTTCTTGTGTTAAAATTTTTCGGCCCAACTTGGTCCCGTTTCGGAAAAAAACGCAAAAAACTGATTATACTGCGCTTTGTGGTTTTAGTAGGTTACGTGGTAGGCTACTAGCCAAGAACGCAGTATAATGCGATACTGCACTTTTATACTGCACTTCTCCATTG
>NC_085876.1:7421863-7446863 GCF_034702125.1 Engraulis encrasicolus
TGACTTAGAGATATTTACAGCCTATTGGCTACAAACCCTGGAGCAGTGTGGGGTTTGGTGCCTTGCTCAAGGGCACCACAGTCATGGAGAGTGGTAGGGAGTGGAAAGGTGGGATTCGAACCTGTAACCCTCTGATCTAAAGCCCATCTCCTTAACCATCAAGCCACGGCTGCCCAGCACATCATGTGTTTTACCTGCCCAATACAACCAGGCGATTGCCCGAATCACCTGACCTCCGCTCGGCCACGTGGCTGTTTGAGACTGAATTAGGGCAATCACCTGCTTGAATCGGACAGGTGACACCTGGTCATTTGGAAGATGTGGCACTGGATCGTAATGAATCAGCATTGCCCATCACTGTGTGTGGACGTGCTTGACACTTGACTAAAATGCCACATGACTGTGTGCACATTAGTTTCAGTGTTGTGTTTGTATCCTTGTGAATATACTAAACAGTAGCAAGAAAACTAATTGAGGACGGTAGCAGTTTGTGCAGTATGAGATGGATGTTGGGAAGATTATTCGATTGTTTAATGGTGAGAGTTGGTGTCTGTGTACGCCTGCTTGTGCGTGCACGCGCGTGCATGAGTCTCTCTCTCTTTCTGTCTTTCTGTCTCCCTCTCTTTCTGTCTCTCTCTCTTCTCTCTATCTCGCTCTGTGTTTGTGTGTGTGTTATTATTTGTGTATCTGTGTGAAACTTTGATCAATATGATTGATGAGTCGCTGATTGCCCTTGGGGGTTTTCCGTCTGGACATTAATACACACACACACACACACACACACACACACACACACACACACACACAGACACACACACACACACACACACACACACACACACACACACACACACACACACACACACACACACACACACACACACACACACACACACACACACACACACAATGACCTTTCGGTGTTGTATTGTCGGTCTGTTTAGGTACTGCCCAAACTAATAGAGAACACAGCAGTGGAAAGTATCTAAAAGTACCTACTGTGTACCAATGCTCTGCCCTCTCCTATCCCGCCAAAGTGTGAGAGAGCAAGCGAGCGAGAGAGAGAGAGAGAGAGAGGGAAGGAGAGAGAGTCTGTGCGTGTGTGTCATGTCCAACCAGGTTTGCTGATGTGCACTGGGTTATGCTAGGACAGTCTGTCTGAGTGTGTACATGACTGTGTGTGTGTGTGTGTGTGTGTGTGTGTGTGTGTGCGTGTGTGTGTGGTCTGTTATGTAAGGTGTGTCTCTAAGGCTTCCAGCATATTTTGCATGAGTGTGCTTACAGACCAAAAAGCATCTGTGTCAATGTCACCGAAAATAAATCTCCAACGAATTGTTCCATAATGACCACATTACATGTAGTTTTGCTGCTATCTAACTATATTATGATACATAATTGAATGAAATGCAAAGTGTGTGTGTCTGTGTGTGTGTCTGTGTGTGTGTGTGTGTGTGTGTGTGTGTGTGTGTGTGTGTGTGTGTGTGTGTGTGTGTGTGTGTGTGTGTGTGTGTGTGTGTGTGTGTGTGTGTGTGTGTGTGTGAGATTTGGGAACAGAGCGTCTTTATTTTCAAATTTAACAAGAGGCTGCAGGGCTTGGGCTGGGCAGGTGTTGGACTGGGAAGGGACGGGTGGAGTCTAACGTGTGTGTGTGTTGTGTGTGTGCCTATTCATGCATCTTTGCATCAGCAGTGTTCTCTCTCCCACCTACTCATGCATACCAAAGCAGGGCCCAAAATGCCCGAAATAGACATGATTTCACTGCAAAAAGATGTTTCAGTCATTACTCTCTCTCTCACACACACACATAACCGTGGCACACGCACAGTGTTAGACACAGTTCCTTTCTTAGACCTGACCCTCTCTCTGTGTATATGCATGTGTGTGTGTCCGCTAACAGCCTGTGTTTACCTGTCTGTGCAGCTAGTCTAATGGACTTAGGCTTCAGTCTGTAGAAGAGCTCAGTATGTCTGTGTGCCTGGCAGCAAGTCTTTGGATACTTTCTGTGATGTTCCTGTACCTGTGTGGAGTTTTTACTTCATCCAGGATGGTTTTAAAGTCAAAGTCAGCTTTGTTGTTGATTTATTCACATGTACTAGACGTTTTTCAATGTAGATAAAGATCGGACAAACACGACCTATGTGAACTATCCAAGTTTAGGGTTATCCTCCCGTGTCTATTCTGCTACTTCGAAAAATATTTCGTGAGCTTTTAGGATAGGAGAGAGGAATGGGGAAGGATTGGGGAATGACCTAAGGTCGGACTCAAGGCCTGGTCCCCAGATTTGTGGTACACAACCTTAATCCCACCGCTACTTGGTGTGTAATGATGCACTGAATGTGAATCTTCTGAGCTATATGTCGAGTTGGTCTGTAGTTATGGCAGGGTTCTAACTGTAGGGGGCGTCTGTGTTCCACTCCTGAGCACACTGCTCGACCACCCGAGTTCCCACAGTACTCACTCCTGGTAAGTCCGAGACCCTTCGTGTGTGCTGCATTTATTGCATTAGATTGAAATCAACACGTGCCGGTTCATATATGAAAGCGTTCCTGTGAACATATTGAGTTGCTGTATTCATCTGCGTAGCCTGCGGTGCTTGTGGCAGCACGTTATGAGTTAATTATTCTGGGATGCCGGACTCATAAACTCTTTTAAATGTTACTACTTTGTAGCATACCGGAGGCTTTGGGTTTAAGAGACTTTGACTAAGCCTCTTGTTGCGGCTGCTGAACTCCTGGAAGTGTATTTATGTGTCAACAAGCTGTATTTTCACACCTACTCACTTATTTGATTCAACGTAATGCGTTAATAAATCTACAAGGTGTTTCCTTTGGCAGTGTTTACTGTTTACTCATGTGAGCGGTAGTGTATGAAACACCGCATATGTTCATTATAGGAGAAAATGCACAGTTGAGAATTCAGTTGGCCTGTTAAACAGATCAGTGTGTGTGTGCATGTGTGTGTGTGTGCGTGTGTGCGTCCGTGTGTGCGTGTGTCAAGGCTCCAGGTCCATATACAGACCCTTCTTTACAGATTTGTGAGCATATTTTACATACACTGTAGTGTGCGTGTGTGTGTGTTTGTGCGTGTGTGTGTGTGCCCGCGCCGGTGTGTGTCTGTATGTGTGTCATGTTTAAACAAGGTTTTGCTCCAGATGTTGCAGTGGCCTAATGATGTTTGCTCACCCATAAAAGGGCCGTGGTCACATGTACGTCAAATTAAATCTGTGGTAATCTGATGATGGACATGTGTGCTGCTGCTCTGCTCTGGGCTGCGCTGTTCTGCTCTGGGCTGAGGGGGCTTAGAAATTATTTAGCAAGATAATATTAGCCATTTTCTCATGTCTGAAGCCTCCCTAACCGCATCATGTCCAGACACACACATACACAGATAGAGAACTAGAGAGAGAGAGAGACTATTGGTCTTTTTAAACATTCAAATACTATGGCTGTTTTTTTGACCATTCACAGAGAATAGATAGAGAAAGTGGAAGAGATAGAGAAACTAAAGGAGGGGGATCACTTGATGATTGTTTCCGAGAAGAGCAAGGAGAGACCCCAAAATGAAAGCTAGAGCAGTGGGGGAGTGAGGTCACTGCTACGGTAGCTGTAAATCCAAGACAGCACCGGCACCCAGACCACATACTCAATATGTCTCAAGACAAGCATTTCACTTAGTCAAGCAGTTAATTTAAAAAAAGCTGATTTGGTATCAGGCCCAACAAAGTAAGCAGAAAACCCCAAAACATCCAGAAAAAGAGACACAGACTGAGTAAAACTTCAGAACAAATAATAATTTAGAACAAACCAAGGCACTGAGGAGCAAGAGTGATACAATGAAAGAAGACCAAATGAGACGAATGAAGAAGGAGGTAGAGAGAGATGAATTAGGCATGATAGCTGAACACAGAGTGAGTGATTGATGGATGGAGAGAGATGGGGAGAGAGATGGGGAGGGAGAGACTGAGATAGATGGATACAATAGTTGGAGAAAAGGGAGGGAGAGAGTGAGTAAGCGAGAGGGAGGGAGGGATAAGCGTTGCGTGGTATTAGCAGCGTAAGCTCACTCCCGTTATTTTTAGTCCAGAGTCCTGAGGAGAGGCAGAGCAGCGGCGCTAACTCTGCTGCTCACGACAACGGACGCGGACACGTAGCATAGTTAGCCAGCGAGCAAGCGAATGAGTGAGTGAGTGAGTGAGATAGAAAATTGTGCAAACGACAAGAGAAAAAGGGATACAGAGAGAGAGAGAGCGAGAGAGAGAGAGAGAGAGAGAGAGAGAGAGAGAGAGAGAGAGAGAGAGAGAGAGAGAGAGAGAGAGAGAGAGAGAGAGAGAGAGAGAGAGAGAGAGAGAGAGAGAGAGAGAGGAGGCGTGGATGGTGGATGGGATACACACAGAGGTTGGACAGAGGGAGTCATCATCATCGCTGCACGGGCTGGCCAGAGGAGGAGGAAGAGAGTGCTGAGAAAAGGAGGAGGACTCGAACTCGGTCTTCAAGAAAGCATCACACTTCACTTTGCCGTCACACTTTAGAGAAGAGGAGACTGCAGCCGTGGGATTCTGGAGATGAGCAGAAGGGAGAGGAGAAATGACGACCATGTGAATTTAACTGATGGACCATCACACCCACACTTGCAGCCGGAGAGAGAGAGAGAGAGAGAGAGAGATTGGGAACTACTTTGTTTTGGTGACTGAGAGCCAAGTTGGAAGTGCTTTCACAGTGTTGTACGTGTGCGGGCATGTGTGTGTGTTTTGTGAGGGTGCATGCTGTATTCTTAGACAAAGGTGCACCTACTGCTAGAAAAAAATACTTTACTAGGTTGCACACACCCGCAACATACACACCTACCCTCTCCGTGTAGACTGTGCCAGCCGCATGTGTGTGGGCGTGTTTGTGATTGTTCAAGTTCGTCATCGACATGCCACATGCGGTTGGCCGGAGAGAGGCCAGCTGAGCGATGCTGATTGGTGCTGACGAGTAGTTCTGGGATGACTCGTCGCGCCAGGCTCGCTTGTTGTCTGTGGGTCCAGTGTTCTCTCCCGGCGGTGCATACAAACTGGGTGTTAGTGTGTGACTGACTGTGAGACCGGGCGGAAAAAACTGTTTGTGGGCCCGGCTGACTGATTGTTTCTGATGGTTGTTGGTTCACTGTGGGACAGTGTGAGGGTGTGTGTTTGTGTGCATGTTTGTCTATCCTGCTGACTAGTGTGTAGAAGGCCTTAGGGAAATGTTGCACAATGACGGACAGAGATGTGACGGCTGAGTCCCAGCAAAAGAACTGTACTGGCTCTTTTTTAAAGAAATGCTAGGTTACAAGAAATGAATGACTCAGAAGCCTATTGCAGATTTTCAGAAATAAGAAACGTGTGACTGTAATTGGTAGTAACACAGCATGTGTTATAATGCACTAATCCTTAAACTGATTATCAGTGGTCGTGTGTGCGTGTGCATATGTGTGTGTGACGGTTTATTGAGGGGTGGGACAGTAGAAAAAATCTGATCCGGACAAATCCTATCCAGACAGGAGAAGGACACCACACACACACACACACTCACCATCTTCTTACAAAGTGCATATGCCACACCAACCCCCACAAATTCACACACCTCTGCACATTTTATTTATACTGCATGTTCTACAGAGGCCTTCTTGACTCGCAGTAAATTCTCATCAGTCGGAGTTAGTTGGCCACACCATTTCTAATGCATGTTCTGTAGCCAACGCAACGCTGTATAGAGGCATGCGCAAATATGTAGAATGAGACACTTTTTTTTACCTAGCAGCAGACAAACAAAGAATTACAAAGAAAAGAAGAACTGCGTGCGATCCACCCCTGCACTCAACACTGTTTGTTCAACTGGACACGCACCACGGGAGTGTGCAGTGTATTGGAACGATTACTTATGCACAAATATGTACCAATAAGGTCACACCCTACTGCTACTTCTGCCTTTCACTTACCGGGTGAGTGGCCACATATATCTCCACCCAGTCACATCTGAGATTAGACTACGATAAAAGACTTGGGTCACTAGGCCATTTTTGCCTTTTTAGTATTCTTTAAACATTCTGAAACACAGCTCTTTCTCCACCCCATGCCTTTCCACACAGTCACAATCACAAATAGACAGGGTGACAGACAGATGGACTAATATGCAAGCCAAGGGTCGTGTTATTGTGCCGTCTGGATCCAAAACATCAGTCAGTTAACAGCAGTTAGGTCATAATAATTGCTTTTGCTAATTAAGCTTTGTTTATACTAGTTTATTTAACATTGGCAATGTACAGAACTCTTTCTGTACCAGAATTAGCCATACAGTTAATTTGCCTCTGTGGTGCCTGGGCGTATGTTTTATTTACTGTATATGATTTTCATGGATGGTTTGCCTGCTTGATACAGTGGCAAGGCATTATCATAACAGCCTCTACCACAGTGCAGGCAGATTAGCAGTGGGTGACATCATCATCCAGGGACGCCGAGTACTGCTGTCCCCATGCTGTTTCCTTTGCCACACTTCCTTATTGTTGCTCTGCGTTTGTGTGTGCGCGGTGGTGTTAGATTGTCAGGTTTTGTGTATGCGTGTGACTGTTTATTTCTTGGCGAGTGTGGGTGTGAGCTTGCACAGCTTGCCACACTCGACTGATAACGCTGAGACCACATACTTCGGAAGTGTGTGTTTTGTGGGTGTGAAGGCGTCTTAGTTGTGTGTGTGACTCTGTGAGTGTGATTTGGTGAGTTTTCAACACACAGCAAGTCAAGTCAAGTGGCTCTACTGGTCAGTCAGCTCCATCTCTGCTCTGCTCTGCTCTCTTCTGGAGCCCGCTTCATGGTGTTTCTCAACCGGCTCCTACTGACAACACCACAACAGGACTCTTACGCAAAGGAAAACACTCCGGAACCTGCACCAACGCCTTGACAGGCAACTTACGACTGAAACTGAGCGTTAGAGAGAGAGAGATAGATAGGGAGAGAAGGGTGAGTGAGTGAGTGAGTGTGGTAAGGGTAAGGAGAGATATTAAAAAAGAGAGAGGGGGGGAGGAAGGAGAGAGGGTGCTGGTGTAATGGTAGTGCTCCAGAAATAGACCAAGTGTGTGCATGTGTGACTGTGTGTCTGTGTGAAAGAGAGGTAGAACGACAGAGGGAGAGAGAGACGGAGAGAAAGAAAGAGGGAGTGAGAGGAGGAGTAGTAGTGCTCTGATTAGTTTCAGGGAGGAGCCGCTGGTTCATTCTGACACACACGTGTGAGGGCCAGACTGGCTTGTGGCAGTCACACAGGCAGAGACCGGCATGACGGCACCGTGAAACACCGGTGGAAAGAAAACCACAGCTGTGAGAGAAAGGGAGCAAGAGGAGAGGAGAGAAGTTGTTACTAGGGAACAGAACGAAAGAGAAGGGTAAACAGAGGGAAAGAGAGAGCGAAACGGAAAAGTGTGCTTCTGGATCACTCGCTCAAGGTCCCCCCTCCCTCGGTCACGTGTGTGCCATTGCTGCATGGGCCAGCTGATTCTGTTTGGACCATAAACTTTGGGCTCACCTTTGAACGCTCTTCTCTCCTACTGTACCAGTGCTTGTGGTGGCTCTGCAAGCCAGGAAGACAAACGTCTGTGGCGTGGACGTTAGACAGCGATGGGAACGCTGCACAGAAAAACGAATGGAATTACAATGGTAGCTTAAAAACATGGATTTCCGAGAGGATTTACATACGCACTCGGACACTTCGTGGAAGATGTGGCCCGAGTACTGTAACGAGAAAAGCCTGAACGCACATCTGCACACGCTCATGTGCTGCACAGGTCAGTAGACCGGAGATAGGTGTGAGTGTGTGTGTGTGTGTGTGTGTGTGTGTGTGTGTGTGTGTGTGTGTGTGTGTGTGTGTGTGTGTGTGTGTGTGTGTGTGTGTGTGTGTGTGTGTGTGTGTGTGGTGTGTGTGTGTGTGTGTGTGTGTGTGTGTGTGTGTGTGTGTGTGTGTGTGTGTGTGTGTGTGTGTGTGTGTGTGTGTGTGCCTTACTGTTTACTCACGACCATTGGCAGTAGCGTGGTAATGCAGCAGCTGTGTGTGTGTGTGTGTGTGTGTGTGTTTATGTAGTGTGGTAGGGTGTGCAGCAGCGTGTCGAACAATGACTCCCTGTGTCTGAAATGCGTACCGTTTGGCGACTGTCACTCTTCAATAAATCCTGGTGACTAGTGCTAGTAGTGCAAGTCGATATCTGTGTGTGTGTGTGTGTGTGTGTGTGTGTGTGTGTGTGTGTGTGTGTGTGTGTGTGTGTGTGTGTGTGTGTGTGTGTGTGTGTGTGTGTGTGTGTGTGTGTGTGTGTGTGTTCATGTAAGCTCCATCTCTCTCCTCATGGGGGTGCTGTGTGCTGTCCGTATGCCTCTTGGTCAGAAATGGGTCACCTCGTGATGTCACAGGAGACCTTCACATGTCAAAAAGAAGCGGGAACTGGGATACAGTACACACCACCGGGGTGTGGCTGTGTGTGTGCTGTCCTGTCATGTTTGAGTCTGGGTTGAAGTATGCGCTGGAGGCTTAGCGTGTGTGTTTGTGTGTGTGCTCTAGCGTGTGTGTGTGTGTGTTTGTGCACGTGTGTGTGTGTGTGTGCATGCGTGTGTGTGTGTGTGTGTGTGCATGCGTGTGTGTGTGCATGCTAGCTAGTGTGTATGTGCGCCGACAGGTGTAGAATAGGCACACCTCAAACCTGTCAATCAGTTGGCGTTTCTACCATAGCTCTGAAGGTACATTTTGGAGATGGAGGATGTTTGACCTGCTTTTCTGGAGCTCAAGACCAAATTAGCCAGTAATGACTAAACACCCACACACACACACACACACACACACACACACACACACACACACACACACACACACACACACACACACACACACACACACACACACACACACACACACACACACACACACACACACACACACACACACACACACACACACACACACATGAGGTAATAAACATGAAAGGCAGAAGGAAGTCAGAGCTCTGTAAAAACACCAAGGCGCCATTGACTGCTTCAGGCTGGACAGTTGTGCTTTTTGCATGCATGTTATCTCTAAGTTATCTAGTTGTTGGTTGAACTGATTAGTGTCATGGCTGATGTGTGTTTGTGTGAGCGGGAATGATTGAACCGTCTAACTGTGTTTGTGTGTGTGCGCGTGCGCATATGTGTGTGTGTGTGTGTGTGTGTGTGTGTGTGTGTGTGTGTGTGTGTGTGTCTGTGTCTGTGTCTGTGTCTGTGTCTGTGTGTGTGACTGTGTGTGTGCGCGCGCGCGCGTGCATGTCTGTGTGCATGAGTGTGCACGCGTGCATATGTGTGTGCGTGTGTGCATGTATGTGTATGAACGGGAATGATTGAACTGATTAAGTGTGTTTTTGAGTGTGTGTGTGTGTGTGTGTGTGTGTGTGTGTGTGTGTGTGTGTGTGTGTGTGTGTGTGTGTGTGTGTGTGTGTGTGTGTGTGTGTGTGTGTGTGTGTGTGTGTGTGTGTGTGTGTGTGTGTGTGTGTGTGTGTGTGTGTGAAGCATGCTCCCCTATCAGTAGTAGCGGATGTGGGCCAGCAACGTCTCCTCCATGTGCTGCCTGCCCTATTACCATGGCAACCACGTCAACACTAGCGCACAGCGGCGCAGGAACAGGAGGCCTGAAGACGCCTGTCTGTGTCTGAGAGAGAGAGAGAGAGAGAGAGAGAGAGAGAGAGAGAGAGAGAGAGAGAGAGAGAGAGAGAGAGAGAGAGAGAGAGACAGAGAGACAGAGAGACAGACAGACAGGCAGACAGACAGACAGACAGACAGACAGACAGAGAAACAGGCAGACAGAGAAACAGGCAGACAGACAGACAGACAGACAGACAGACAGACAGAGAAACAGGCAGACAGACAGACAGACAGACAGAGAAACAGGCAGACAGACAGACAGACAGACAGAGAAACAGGCAGACAGACAGAGAAACAGGCAGTGCCAGAGATCCTGGTTGCTGTGGTCAGACTCTATTCCCGGTGACCTACCTCATACACTCTTCACTGTTCAAAATGTGGGAAGGGCCTCTCATTCTCTCACCCTCTCTCGCTCGCTCTCTCTCTCTCTCTCTCTCTCTCTCTCTCTCTCTCTCTCTCTCTCTCTCTCTCTCTCTCATATCAAGGGTTAGGGATTAAGCGTTGGGCTTATCATCATGCTCTGGTCTTTCTCTTGCTGTCAAAGATTTTCTCCTTTTTCATCTGCTCTTTTTACTTCCTCTTTCTTTTCCTGTTTTTCTCTAACCATCACACCACCTGCTTCTGTGTGCACGCGCGTGTATGACAGCGTGTGTGTGTAGTACATGTGTGTTTGGATGTGTGTGTGCGTGTGCGTTTGCATGTGTGTGTTTGTCAGTCAGTGTGTGTCAGTGTGTCGAGTATTTGGGGGATCCTAAACATCCCAGTGAGGCTGTAGGTCATTATAACACTCCGTTTGTATCATGGGAACCAGCCCTTGCAATTTCTCATTAATCCAGGCTGCTCTATTTAAAACCACACTAGCCTATTTTCCCCTTATACACCCATTGCGGAAACCTGCCCTCAATGCAGGCCACCACTTCTGTTGCAGTAACGCCACTGTCTACTCTGTTTGACCAGCATCATTGCAGCACTTTGTGCTGGATTATGTACTGTATCACAACGTTTTGTATGAACTTTGTACAAACATCTCTCCTGTATAACTACATCTTGTAGTAATGCTCCCAAGCACTCCATGTTTGTGGGTACATTACATTAGGTTGCATTTGGCAGACACTTTTATCCAAAGCGTTACAATTGAGGACATCAAAGATTCTCTATTCTCTGGAGGACATACTCATAGCATACATCGCTTGCAGACACAAAGTGCCGAGCGAAAAGTGCAGATGCCAAGTAGTAGGGTTAGTGGGTTTTTTTATACAAAGTGGGTGAATCACCACACACAGGTGGACTTTGCTTTGGTGTTTTAATTTAGTGATCAGCACATTTTGCCCATGCCAAATCTACAGACGTCCATCAGTGTGAGGTGATCAACTTTGTTTTTGGATTACATATGGCTGTGCATAGGAACTTTTATTCTTCTTGAACACGTTTGGTCTGTGTCTCTAGTAACCCTTCCATTTCTGTGTCCAGTAACACTTATGAACTCCTGTGTGTCCCAGTTTTGTGTGACCGATGGCACATCTCATTCCATGTGTAACTTAATCATCAGGGACACTCATCGTCATGAGTGCAGGTGCACTCCCATTATGTGTGTGTCCCGCAGCACACTTAGGAACGCATCTGTGTCACTTCTGCAATAATGTATAGAAAAACGTCATCATCACTGGGGGCTTACTGCAAAAAATATATCGTTCAAAAGAGAAGAAAACACAACACTATAAGTCACTGTTTTGAGTTTTATTGCACATAAAACTCAAACAGTGATTTGGAATAATGCGTGGAGATCATGAAAGTTGGTAGTAAAAACAAATCAAAATGTACATCAGAAATGGTTTTGCCAGCCAGTCGCAGCAGCACCCATTTCGCAAGCCATGCGGATTGGAACTGCTTCAGATGGTGCCGTGAATTACAATGGCTGAAGGCGCCTGGATTTCTAGGCTAACACTTGGGCTCTCGTGCTTCACTTCCAACCTAATGTGTGGAGATTGCAGAAAGCTGTTGCCATGGTGGTTCTGTAGAAATGCTGAAATAAGTGAATCACAAAGTGCTGTCAGCACACCTCTCAGCTTTGGTGTATTTCTTATAGTGTACTTCTTACAGTGTACTTGGATAGAGGCAGTTGCCATGAAGGCAGTTTGGTGACTCAAAAACTAGCGTCAACATCATGCGTCACAACTGCCGCCTAAAAAATGGAAATAGAAAAGTGTGGCTGCCACAAAAGATGGGGGAAACCCAGGATGTAAAAGTGAATTAAGATGAAGTAAAGTACAATATGTGTTAGACAAAACCCTCTCCATATTAGTCACCTGTACACTAATCTCGTTGAAACTAAACGTTGTAATTTGGCCCTCTGTGCTTGCCATCAGTGGAGTTTGGTTGTCTGTCTTGTCTCACCTCAGAATGCAATTATGAGTGAAATTGAAGATGTACTGTATTAAAATGTCTCCTTTTTATTCTCTATGTGTATACCTGTACCTTAATTGCTCTTCACAGTCCAGTAATTTGGCCTTATTTGTCCCTCTGTGCTTGCCGTCCATGGAGAGTTGTTGTCTGCGTTTTCCCTCACCTCAGATGCCACCCCTGCTCCCCTGGCGTTTCATATTTATAGAAGTGTGCCAGACAGATGCACCAATGCGCTATAGATAAAACCACAGAGACGTAATAGCACAGTGTTGCAATCGTGGTGATGATGACATTTGACGATGACATTTACTGTCAAATTGGACGCAATCTTATGTTGTTTCTGCTCTTCTCTTTTTCTGTTTTCTGCAGATGAGCGAGACAGGGTGCAGAAGAAAACCTTCACCAAATGGGTCAACAAACATCTGATAAAGGTACGTTCCTGTTGCGTGGTATGCTAGACGAACTTGCCTGGCAGTGGAAAATATCTTTGCCTTGCGAGTTGTTGTAGTAGAAAATATCTTTTCTCTGCAAATTGCAGCACTGCACAGAAGGACTACAAGCTTGCCCTCCAATCACAACTCAAGGTCCATTTTTCCCTGTTTGAATTATTGGGTCGGTTAGTCACTATTTCTCTGTTAATGTTTGGACGACAATGGCACTTTGGACGACAATGACTTGGTCCTGCCCGCAGTCTTCAGTTTCCTAAACAGTGCAGTACCAGACCATGAGCCTGTGCGCTGCAGGGCCAGACCTTACCAGGGTAATGGAATGGAATGGAATGGAATGGGCCTTCCAAGATGCCACGGTCCCCGTCTGCCAGTCTGATGTTGATTGTCCTTGGAATTGGGTACCTTGGACAAACACTGATAAATAGGAAGGAAGGGCAGAGTGCTCTTTTTTTGAACACACACACACACACACACACACACACACACACACACACACACACACACACACACACACACACACACACACACACACACACACACACACACACACACACACACACACACACACACACACACACACACACACACACACACACACACACACACACACACACACACACACACACACACAGTTTCATTTTTTTAATCCACACAGGCATTCACAGACTAAATAAATACACAGACATGCTTAAAGACACTCACACACACACACACACACACACACACACACACACACACACACACACACACACACACACACACACACACACACACACACACACACACACACACACCGTATGTCTACCATGAGGGCTACTGATGAAAGTCCTGTCGTTAAATTAGCAGTAACCAGATTAGCCCTCTGGCTCTCCGCGTAATGAATAAGTGAAAACGGAGGAGAGAAAAAAGAAGGGAAGTAGAGGAAAGGTATGGATAGGAAGAAGAGAGGGAATGAATGGAGAGGAAGGGAAAGGTATGGGAAGAGGGAGAGTGCAAGTGAGTCTAACCCAGCCTGAACACACACACACACACACACACACACACACACACACACACACACACACACACACACACACACACACACACACACACACACACACACACACACACACACACACACACACACACAGCCTATAGGCTACAGTCGGCTGGAATTAGCTATGTAGATCTATATGATACATATGTCTAACTCATGTGCGTGCGTGTGTGTGTGTGTGTGTGTGAGCATGTGTGTGTGTGTCCGCCCGCGCGTGGGTGCTAATCCCTCTTCTGACATTTTGTGTGTGTGTGTCTGTGTGCATTTCAGGGTGTTAATTCTCTTGTCTGTGGGGATGTTTATGTTAATAGTGTTAATTTTGTGTGCGTGTGCGCGCACGCGTGTGCGTGTGCGTGTGCGTGTGCGTGTGCGTGTGCGTGTGTGTGTGTGTGTGTGTGTGTGTGTGTGTGTGTGTGTGTGTGTGTGTGTGTGTGTGTGTGTGTGTGTGTGTGTGTGTGTGTGTGTGTGTGTGTGTGTGTGTGTGTTGGGGCGTGCCAATGCTCAGCAGACCGCTACAGCTGTTGACCCCATAACTTCGACTGCAGTACAGTAATGTGGTTCGGTGTGTGTGTGCGTGTGTGCGTGCGTGCGTGCGTGCGTGTGTGTGTGTGGTGAGCGGCTGTCAGTAGGGAAGTTGCTGGCCAGTAGTGTAACTCTAGACCAGCCTTACTGGATGAGTGTGTGTGGAGTGATATATTAGACGGCACCAGACGACCTTTCCATGCCTGCGTACAGGATGGCATAACGTCCTGCTGTCCTGGGATGTTGGGGTGTTTACTGTATGTTGTATATTTTATATTCATGCATAAATCTGCATTCACTGTGAGAATATGACTTACTTTTTAGCGAAAGCAGGGAATTTAAATTGGCCCTGTGAGAGCAAACTGATTTGATATAAATGCAGGAGCCCTCTAGTCTAAACATTCACATGGGGACGTTATTATTTTAGAAGAAAGATAATATTTGTTTTTATGGAGCCCAAATGTCATTGGAATTTTCAACAGCAATGTAACATTCTAGAAATCCACATTAGATTCTATGGATCCCAAATGTCATAGAACTTTGAACAAGCTGACGTTTTAAAATTCCATATTTGGTTCTTTCTTACCATCCTCCCAAGAATACCATGTCACCACTTCTCCAAGCCCTATTTATCTATAATTATTGGGGCTTTTTATTGCCTTAATTATTTGACATGATAGTGAATGTAGTGACCGGAAGTGAGAGGGCAGAGAGAGATGGGGAAGGGTCGGCAAAGACCCGGGCCGGGACTCGAACCCAGGTCGGACGTATAGCAAACGAGTGCCTTACCATTTGCACCACGGTAGGGCCAGCCCTATTTATCTCAAGAAAACTTAGAGCATTATTATTTTCAAAGCACAATGCAGTCTTACATTTTGTAATGCAATGTAACAGTAATGCAACACAATCCGAAGGAAAGTGTCCCCCACCCTGAAAAGTTCATAGCGCTACACTATACTAGCATTGAAAAGTGTTTCATTAATTCCAATAGACAGACATTCTTTTCAAAGCTGATGGAAAACTGTGCCTTGGATGCCAGTGTAAGCTTTGAAACAGAGAAAGTAGCATGCAGTGTTGATCATAACTGACTTAACGCCAGGGAGAACAGCAGAGAGGAAAAGGAGCAGGGTTTGGTGTATAGGGGACTGTGGTATAAGTCTGATAGTGTAGTTAACTTGTATGTGGGTTTGTGTTGAGATGACCATGTTGCATAGCTTGGGGTTTCCTGTTCTTGCCAACGATTACAGCAGTGGTTCTCAACCTTTTTTGAGTAAACTCACCCTGGACCTGGATAATAAGCCTCCCAACACCGCCCCCTTGGCCTGATCATAAGTCAGCAAAGCACACCCCTTAGTATTAAAAAATAAAATGGACTAGTGGACTAACGGCCCCCTATTGTAACTAAGAACAGCCCCCTCTCAGCTGTATCCTAATTAAGCAATAAGCCAGATAGGCCGTGGGTTTGTGTTCGATTTATAAGGGGAGTAGGGCGATATAAATCAAACTTAGCCGTTAGCTGTAGCCGTTATAAATCGAACAAAAACACACAGACTGAAGTGACTTATTGCTTATCTAACACTGTCGCACTTCACTGACCAAATTTCTTTAATAGAATCTTCAGTTGGAATGGTGTGTGTTTACATTACATTTAGCAGGCACCTTTGACCAAAGCGACTTACAAGGAGAAAGTTAACGCAAGAACAGGGTAAGTCGCAGTGTACAGTTGCAACACTGACAGCATTGTCATCCAACACAAAGTAAAGAAGAAGATGTAGTAAAGAATACGATGCATTACACCCAATTTACAACAGCTATCAGCCAATCACAAACAAGAACCAGATCGCACAGAGTCAGATGGCTCCCCAATGCCCCCTGAGGGGCTGTAGAGCCCCGTTGAGGAACACTAGTCTACAGAGTGCCTCTACGATTAGCTTAAGGAGTCACTGTGGCTTTCTCTTTGATGGCAGCTGTCAGATAGCACTGTCAAAACATTCATCTTGTTTTGACCAAACAGAGTGGAGATAAGTTTTTATTGGCTGAAATACAGATAAACTCTGTGTGGTAGGCGGAGCTCATTCTGCTGGAGCTCATACTGCTGGAGTTTATCCAATCAGAGTGAAATATAGTCCTCCTCATGCTTCTGCCCCCACTACCCTTTAAGTAGCCTGTGATCCTGCCAGTTGAATTAGCTTCAATACAGCATTTGTTTGCGTGTGGGGGATCATTTATCACTCATAGTGATGCTGCCCTTTGCCATTTCATGTGTGTTTTGTGTAGAGAGATTTGTCAATATTAATATTTGCGCGTATTAATGTGCGTGTGCTTGCATGTCCATGGGTCTTTGTATGGGTTTTGTTTGCTCTCCTAAAAGTGGCAGAGGGTCATGATCATGTGCCTTCATTCATTCACACTGAGATTACCCATGTTGACACAGCTACCCACAATGCCGTGCGGTGGCTGACAGGTGAACGGGTGATTGTGTGGCAAGTGTGTTGTGGTATGGCTGCTTGAAAGTGGGCCAAAAGTCAGTGTGCGTCGGCGTGTTGTAACAACACACATACACACACACACACACACACACACACACACACACACACACACACACACACACACACACACACACACACACACACACACACACACACACACACACACACACACACACACACACACACGACTGGTATAAACACTGACCTCAGTGCAAACCTTGTCAGGATGACCTCAGGGTTAGACTAAAAGCTGACTGATTACATGGCATTCCAGTGCAGGTGGATATTTGTACACCCCCTCCTTACACACACACACAGGCACACACACGCACACACGCACACACACACAGGCACACAGGCACACGCACACATGCGCACACATGTAGACAGACAGACAGACACACACACACACAGAAACACACACAGACAGATGGACAGACACACACACACAGACACACACACACACACAGACACACACACACACACAGACACACACACACACAGACACACACACACACAGACACACACACACACACACACACACACACACACACACAGTAACACACACACAGACACACACACAGACACACACACACAGACACACACACACAGACACACACACACACACACACACACACACACACACACACACACACACACACACACACACACACACACACAGACACACACACCACTTTACCCTGCAGCAATGTCCCCTCAGCCACAGCACTGAATATTTGACAGAGGCTTTGAGTGCCTCAGTGACAGTTGTTTACAATGTTCTGTTGTTGTTATGCAATGGGTGCAAAAGGGAAGAGGGATCGCAAGTGGTGAGCATGTAGGCAGCATGTACTCTAGACACTTCAGGTCAGCACTTTTCAACTTTGAGTTCAGGACCCCATGTGGGGTCGCTTGGATTTCATAAGGGGTCGTCCGAAATGTCCAGTGGTTGAAAAGCAATACAGATTAAAAGTAGACTAATTAGTAAGCAACACATACAATGTCGCAGAAGAATGTGTGGAGGGTTGTGGGAAATGTAGGATGTCAAAATGGGGTCCCAGGCCAAAGATCAAAGGTTTTGATCCACATCCACTGCTTCAGGTGCTGTCTGCTGTGTTTGTAGATGCTAGATGGAGTGACATCCTGTAATCTTCAGACACGTTTGAAGGGGCGCCACCAGGAGATTGACGCTGAAACTGAACTAGCAGGTTATGTTCATATTAGTGCATAAACTCTACAGATCATATATCATATAACCATTTAGTCATACAAACTGAAAAACTTCAAATTCACAATGCTTCTACTGGATATCTAATGATCGCTTCATAATTTGTGAAGTCAGGCCTGTACGTTGCAAATATATTGTGAAAGACTTTTTTGGCTTTCTAAAAAAGGTCTGAGTTTGACCGCGTCCAGAATGTTTATATCTTTATAAAGGCTCTGAATGTCAGCTATACAACAAATTTATGTCATCTCATTTTTGTAATCCACGATATTATAATTATAAAACGGGTCCAGTATTTTGGCCCATCCTGTCTAAGGGCAAGGATTTCAAAATGTGAAGCAGTAATCTCCACAGTGCCCTAAAAAGGCATCATTACCGAACACGCTGTCATTTCTGTAGCCTAGATTAGACTAGGAAAATGACTATGGCTAATGATGGCACAAATCGGATTTGGGGAATGGATTTTCCCTTCCTTTTTTTCTAGTGCAGACAGCAGTTCATGAGGATCTATTGAAATATTCAATAATACTATTCACATTAAAAAATAAAAATATGAATTGGACTGGCAGCCACAACTTGGATTAAAAGTTTCTATATTAAAAGTTTCTTAGTGGAAACTAAGAGTGGAAATCCTGTCATCCCAATCCATTCATTGTCAGTCCGTGTTGCCATGGGGATTAAGTGTGTGTAGGAGAGAAGAGAGTTTGAGTGCAGTTCGATGCTGAGGCAGCTACAGTAGACTCCAGAGGGGATCCCCCCCTCCCCCCCTTTTTCACATTATGACATTGAAATTGCAGTATTTTTGGTTGGAAAAGGCATATTAAAAGGGATTAAGTGGATTATTTTACGGCACTGGACAGATCACCAAAATCAGACATTTCACCAGAGACTGGATTCCGGTCACCTGGTGGGAAGTGTGAGGTCAAAAAGCCAATGGCATCCTTATTAGTCACCATGGCGGTTAGATTATTACAATCTTACAAAGTTCTCAACTACCTACTGAATGTACAATGTTGGTGCCTTTTTCCAGTTGTAAATTTCTGACCTAGGTGCTGTTTATATGGATTGTGTTGGCATTGCTAGGCAGCTCATTGCCTCACGTCTGAATGGCGGAATCCTGCCCCCCAACATGAAATAACAGGATAAAACAAAAATAAATAGATCTAGGACAGAGACCAACCTTGAAGGTCTTAATTCTATGCCTTCAAGTTTTGGCAAAGGACGCGCTCAACCTCTTGGAAAAACGAAAGTCTTTGGGTGCGAGATAAAAAGTATCTTAATTCTATGCCTCCAGGACCTCATAACTTTTAAGCAAACTGCACAGCGCATATGTGCGGAGTGGTTACTTAACATAAGCTACTCTTTAGAGGGTCATTAGCTGTTCCATTGTTACAAACCATTTGGGGATCATCCAACATGAATAGAGGGTTTCCAGGAGAAGAAAGATGGTGGTGGGCGGATGGGTGAAGATGGCGGCAGCAGGTAGACTGGGTGGATGGAGAGAATAAAAGAATACTTAAGGACTGAGAGAATAAAAGACAGAATAAAAGAGTGACAGAAGAGAGGTGTTGTGGTGGGCTTCGAGAGGCATCAGGAGTGCAGTGCTGTCCATATGGCGATCCTTACCTGACCCAACATGAATAGGAGAAGGCTTGTATATTGTGTGTGGATGTGTGCTTGCGTTTGTGTATTCTGGGTGTAAGTTCATTGTGTCGTAGTGAGACTATTGTTTCATTAGCTTATTTAGATCAAGTGAACACACACACACACACACACACACACACACACACACACACACACACACACACACACACACACACACACACACACACACACACACACACACACACACACACACACACACACACACACACACACGCGCGCCCGTTGTATTTTAGAGTTTGGAGCTCCCTCTGGTGGTCATTGTCATGTATTGCCACAGTGCAGCATGGTGAGCAGCATAGTGCACAGCTGCAGTGCAGTGAACTAACTGAGCAGCTTGGCTCCAATTCAGCTCAGGTGTTGGCGTGCGGGGAGAACTAAAGTGCTGTGTGGCACAGAGGGACTTTGGAAAAAAAACGTTGGATCATTGAAGCCCAGATGAATCTCCCAGAGAATTGCAATCATGGCGCTACTTATACTATGTATAAGTACTGTCTATGTCTATACTGTCTATGTCCTTACCTAGATTAGTCTATGTCTGTATGGGAAAGCAAGAAATGTAATTTCAAATTCTTTGTATGACCAGTGCATGTAAAGAAATTGACAATAAAACCTACTTGACTTGACTTGACTACTGACTGTCACGATTAGGACAGTGGGGACTGCCATGACTGCAAGAATGTGTGAGAGAGGAGTAGAGAAGGAAGGGTCAGCTCAGGTGTTTGTGGGTGTTGGGAACTAAATACTCATGAGTTGCCGGTTCAACTCCTCACTTGCCAGCTTGGTGGGGGGAGTAATTAACCAGCATTTTTGCACATCCTCCTCCATGAGCTGAGGTACCCTGAGCATGGCACAGTCCCGCCGCACTGCTTCCTTGGGGCCTTCTTTGGGGGTGCCCTCTTGCGCGGGTTGGGCTTAAATGCGATTTTCCAGGGCTTTCTTCACTTCGCTAGAGTGCAGTGTGGTGCAGAGAAACTTGACAGACACACAGACAAGGATATGCAGTGCAGTGGGGAGTTGGCTCCCATTGGTCTTCAGTTTATCACATCTGAACAAGGATACAGACAGACATGACCTGTGCACAGCACAGCACAGACATGATGTTGTAGTCTTGCCAATTGTGGGCACGCACGCACTCACTCACTCACTCACTCACTCACTCACTCACTCACTCACTCACTCACTCACTCACTCACTCACTCACTCACTCACTCACTCACTCACTCACTCACTCACTCACTCACTCACTCACTCACTCACTCACTCACTCACTCACTCTCTCACACACACTCACACTCACACACACACACACACACACACACACACACACACACACACACACACACACACACACACACACACACACTCACTCACTCTCTCTCTCACTCACTCACACTCTCACTCACTCACTCACTCACTCACTCACTCACTCACTCACTCACTCACTCACTCACTCACTCACTCACTCACTCACTCACTCACTCACTCACTCACACTCTCACACTCTCACACACACACACACTCTCTCTCACACACACACACACACACACACACACACACACACACACACACACACACACACACACACACACTCACACTCACACTCACACACTCACACACTCACACACTCACACACACACACTCTTTCCCAGACACACCATTCCATTCCATCAACCATTGGCAGTCCACACTGTCCTGATTGTGACAGTGGCCCTATGATTGTAATGCACTCTGGGACTTAAATCTGGGCTGCAATGGTCTGCAGCGTTTTTGCCAAAGACCATCTGTTCCGCCCCAGCTATCCTGAGAGAGGCTGTAGCCGTGTGTCTGCCCTGGGACACCATCTCATCTGTGTGCAAATCCCTCCACCCCTCCCTTTGGTTATCCACTTAAGGCTACCTTTACCTGTTTCCACCTTTCACTAGATTACCTCCCTCCCTCTCTCGCCTCCCTCCCTCTCTCTCCTCCCTCCCTCTCTCTCCTCCCTCCCTCTCTCTCACCTCATGTTTCTCTCTCTCATGGCCTCTCCTTTGCCCTCTCTCACACTCTTTCTGACTTACTTTGCTTTTCTTTTTTGTCTCTTGTCTTTTTCTTTCTCTTTCATTATTTCTTCTGTTCTCCTTTCATATTTTCTCCCATCCTGGCTCCAATCTTTGTCTTTCATTCCAGTTTTTATCATTTTATCCCTCCGGTCTTCTTTCTTTTGTCCATCTCTCTCTCTCTCTCTCTCTCTCTCTCTCTCTCTCTCTCTCTCTCTCTCTCTCTCTCTCTCTCTCTCTCTCTCTCTCTGGATGTGTTTGAAAGTGTTTTTATGATGAGGCAATAGGAAGCCGTATTCCTGTGGCTGAGAAATGAATGTCCCAGTTTTTTCCACACTAAGGCTTCTGCAGGCCTGTGCCAGCTCTGCTGTTGTGGTGTTGTGGTGGCCTGGCCATCCAGCCAGCAGAGACACTCCACCCTGTAAAGCTGCTTCCCTTGTCACTTGGGACTGGGTTTGGTACCACCAGGTCATTCTGGGTGCTACAGTCACATCAATGCAGAGGTTGGGTCACATCCATACTGGATACGTTTTAAGCTGATTGTCAGAAGGAAAAAGTCTTAATTTGTATCTAATAAAATGTAATTATTTCATGATGTGCACCCCCAAAAAGACTCCTTTTTGGTCTATGTCAGGGCCCAAACCGACCTAACAGAACCTGTTATAACATGGTATCAGGAAGTTGGGGTCATGTTAAGGATTTTTTTTTAAATGATTAAACAGAAGTTATACTAATGATTCATCAGGGGTATGCCACTATTTTGGGGCCATTGACTTTCACTAGCTTAGCGACATGCTCCCTCTTATAACTTGTCTTAAAGCAAGACAACGGCTTACATGAAAAATAAGACACTTTACCACCTTTATAAACCCCAGCCAACGATTTTAACTGTATTAAGCCCCAAAATAGTGGCATACCCCTTTAAGAGCTTGAAAAGCTTCTGCAGGGTTGTGTCAGTTCTGGTATGCTGGTGCTCTGATGGCCTGGTCTGCCTGCCAGCAAAGACACCCTGCAGAGCTGCTCCCCTTCTCCCTGACCCCTTGGGACTGGCTCTGGCTGTGTCTGGTCAGTGGGGGTTCTGTCAAGTCCGGTTAATCAGGTCATACTTAATACCATTTCTCCCCCGTCTTTGGACCTAGCTTTACTGTGTCACTTTGGGTTCTGTCACGTCAGGATAGGGTTCGGGCCAGGTCTGTGCTGGATAAGCCTTAGTTTATCTTTTCTAATAATTTGACTATGACCTACACCCCACTTTGTAAACTGCCCCATCTCACCCCCTCCATTAGGTCAGTTTTAGTTTTGTTATGTCAATTTATTTTTTATTTTTTTTATTCTTCATTTACAAAAACAAATGAACAGAAGACACAAAGGCACAGAAAATCGCACAGATTCCGGTTATTCTTAATGGCATTTTAGCTTTCATGTGGCTCAGATCACTTTGCGTTCTCTGTTTATTAGCTGAATGTAAAAAAATGACAAAAATCAAGCATACATATTCAGAAAACCTGATTAATTATTTGTGGTCTAAAAAAGTCACATGTCAACATGTTTTATTCAAACAGTTTGGTAGCATGACCTGCATCTGACCCCATCATGTGAAGCGCTCTTTCTCACCCTTCCCTTTGGACTAGGGGTTGCTTTGTCCATCTGGTTGGGCTCTCTCTCGTCAGGGTAGTGGTTTGGGTTAGGTCCATGCTAGGATAAAATTTCAGCTGAAAAAAATGAGACAAACCATGAATCCATGGATGAAAAAAAGTTGTATGTGTCATAATGTTTTATTTATATGATCTGGGGACATTGCCTGTATCTCACCTATAAAGATCCCCTTTGTACCCTTACTTAACTGGGTCTGGGTTTGGGGTGAGGAATTGTGTCCCATTTCTCAGTTTGGGGAGTCCACACGCTTAAAATCCTTTTTCTTTGATGTTTTATTCCATGACAGGATTACGTTCTGACCATTGTAAAAGGATTTGTAGTGTGCACTGCAGACTGCTCACTCCAAACTTTCCGTCAGCATTTGTTCTGTACCTTTTCCGAGGATGTGCACAAGTGTCATCCTCAACTGTGTGCCATTTCTCCCCATTCATGCATAGTTCACCTCATTTCATCTTGCACTCTGCTTGTAGTGTGCGCCCCTCTCTCATTTTGATTCAAGGGGACGTTTGAGGGCATTTAAAGGAATTCCCCTCGCTCTTCAAAGCATTGGTGCTCACTGCATGTTCCCTAAAAGTCAGTGTTGGGGGCAGAACGTTGCGGAACAAGTAGTTATGGGATATTGCTTTAGTGTAGGTTCTGTTCCATCAGGTTAGGCAGTTGGATTCATGCTGGATAGGAGGACAAGCCAAATGTCAAGTTCCCTACTATATAGCTCCCTTTCTCTCCCCTAGTGTGTCTGTCTGGGTGTGTTGGGTCAGTTTGGGCTTGTTCACATTAGGGTGGGGTTGGGTCAGGACTGAGGACCATGCTGAATGAGATGGGTACTAGCTGAATGAATGAAGGATGCATGGCATGCAACATGCCAGATTGTGGATTTGTGCAGGGGAACAACATGCCTTAGATTTGCTCAGTCACGCATATCCTTTGACTTTGTGAGATTAAAGTGTGGCACACACGCAGACACACACATGCACGCACGCACATGCACGCGGAAGTGCACATGCTCACATTCACATGTGTTCTGTTTCCTTTACTGATGATGTGACTGTGTGTTCTGATCTCTCTCTTCTGATTTCCTCTGTTTTTTCCTGTGTAGGTTCGCAAGCACATCACAGACCTGTACGAGGACCTGAGAGATGGCCACAACCTCATATCGTTACTGGAGGTGCTGTCAGGAGTCACACTGGTGAGACCATGAGACAAACGCTTGCACACAGACTCGCAACACAGACTCTCAACACAGACTCTCAACACAGACTCGCAACACAGACTCGCAACACAGACTCGCAACACAGACTCGCAACACAGACTCGCAACACAGACTCGCAACACGGACTCGCAACACGGACTCGCAACATGGACTCGCAACACAGACTCGCAACATAGTCTCACAATACAGACTCACAACGACTTACACAGGCACACACAACATTCTGCTGTGTAAAAGATGTATGGTGACTGGAGAAGCATGGTAGCCATGCCAGATAAAATATGTTGTGTAAGCACATTGGGCACTATGAACGCAGATGCAGACACAGGAGTATGAGTGGAGCTAGAAGCATTGTGACACACCCCAATAACCTTGCCGGGCCTTGGCACTCAGACGTGACACTGTCAGCACTTTATGTAGCAGTGTGTGTCTGTTTGTGTATGAGCATGCATGCTCTTATGCATTTCAGCAATAGGACACACACACACACACACACACGCACACACACACACACACACACACACACACACACACACACACACACACACACACACACACACACACACACACACACACACACACACACACACACACACGCACACGCACACGCACACACTGCTGAAGGTGTGTGTGTGGGAGATGAGG
>NC_085876.1:7454363-7461863 GCF_034702125.1 Engraulis encrasicolus
AGAGAGAGAGAGAGAGAGAGAGAAAGAGATAGGGGAAGGTTTTTGAGGGGAAGCCCAGTGCTGCAGACTACATAATTAGCAGATGGCTTACAGAATGAGGTGACCTAGGAAGAGCTCAGTGCTGAGAGAGAGAGAGAGAGAGAGAGAGAGAGAGAGAGAGAGAGAGAGAGAGAGAGAGAGAGAGAGAGAGAGAGAGATAGAGAGGTGCGTGCGGGTGTGTGCATGCATGTACTGTTTGTGTGTTTTTTCTTGTGAGTGTATGTAAGTCAGGAAGAGACAGCAAGAGAATGTCAGGCAGCGATCTTTTTGGTTTGTGATTTGAAAAAAAAAACCCCAATATAATTTACATTCTCAGAGCCAAAGACAATGCGTCCTGAGACGAAGAGATGATTGACCAGACACGCAGACCAGACTGCTCACTGTGTACACCATTTACTGGAAATAGCAATGCACACATAAACACACTCAGCTTCCTTGAGGCTCACATTTTTACACACCCAGAAATATTATAACAGTGGGACAGAGAAGTCAGGATGCTTTGGGTTGAAATGGTATTCGGAACCAGATTCAAGTTTCAACATTTGCAAAATTTGGCATCTAATTGCATAGTTAGCCTACTAGTGGTTTAGACATTTTTTTGTAATTTGGTGGTTTTGCTCAAGTATGGTCATATGAGCATCAGGCAGACTAGTAACAGCTTGAAGATACGTTAACAAGTGATGAAGGCCAGTCTGAATTGATGCTGATTCTGAATGGACAATCATGGTGACCTCCACTAAGATGGTGAAATTATCATGTTGTGATGTAGCCTGGTCCTGACCATCCCATAATACTACCATTTCCATTTCGTATTCATGGTCTGGACTTTGTTTGATCTGACGCGATTGCAGAAAGCAGGAAGGGCATTTTCGGAAAAAAAATCTGGATTTAACTTATAAGTTGTTGAACAAACATGTCTGACGTCTATCTATGGCCATGTAGGACCGTTTAACAGACATATCTGACAGAACATCCTACCATAGAATAAAATTACAATGTAGGACCGTTTGTCAGAACACCGGCGAAAATCCTACCGGTCAACATCGCTCCACAGAGGACAGGTACCAGGCGTAGTGCGGAGCCAAGTGTCTTGGCGGAAGTATGTAGGATGGCGCGCGAGGCTAGTTGTGATAGGCAGAGGTGGGCATTTAACCATCCATGATCCGTCTCCTCCTGTCTGTCACTTCCTCTTTGTGTCTTTCCCTCGCTTGCTCCCTCTCTCTCACTCTCGCTCACTCCCTCTCAGTTCACGTCCCTAATTGCTCTCTGTCTCTCTGTCTCTGTCTCTCTGTCTCTCTGTCTCTCTCTCTCTCTCTCTCTCTCTCTCTCTCTCTCTCTCTCTCTCTCTCTCTCTCTCTCTCTCTCTCTCTCTCTCTCTCTCTCTCTCTTTATTATGTTGAGGTTAACACTGCAGCATGTTGGGCTGGGAATCCAGAACATTCCAAGCAGGTTTCCTAAGAACGGGCCGCAGGGTTGCATGACTCTGGCCTGCGGTCGGTGGGGATTTGGTGTCGCTGGCAGCAGAGTGAGTGTGCTGTAATGTGGAGGACCACATCGCCCAAAAGGCCCTCTGTTCTGGTCCACTGTGACCATGTATGTACAGGAGAGGCTGATTGGCTAATAAATAGATGTTTATATGGATGGATAAATGTTTGGATACATTTTAGCATGGATAGGCAGATTTGCAAAAGATGGACAAATAGTGTGATCAAGAGAAGGCGAAACGGACAGACAGACGCTAAGGAAGGGATTTGAGAGGAGGGACAAGTTTGTGTTACAGGATCTCTAAATGATCTGTCTATTACTGGAGTGATCAGACGAATGCTTTCTTAAGATCTCTGATGCGGAGGAGGTTCACGCTGCACACCCCAATTGCGGTGTTGACATTCTATCCCTTCATCTCACCGTCACTCTGTTAATGCGTCATTAGCTTACTGTAGCATTCTATTCCTCTGTCATCTGCCTGTTCCATAGGGGATGGGAAGACCCCCTACTGTGTGTCTCTATGGTGTTGCTTCACCAAGTCAGTCAGTCAGTCAGTCTTTAACCCTGGCCCCAAACATGTTAGTCACAAGGACCTGCTAATTAAGCTCTTGACAGCTTGGTGTGTGTGCGTGTGCGTATGTGTGTGAGCATGAGTGCGAGTGTGCCTGTGTTTGCGTACGTGCCTGCGTGCGTTTGTGTGCGTGCGCACGTTGGCAGTTAACATTTGTGGGAGTTGTGTGTGTTTCTGTGTGTGCGTGCGTGTGTCGGCAGTAAACATTTGTGTTAGTTGTGTGTTTTGTGTGTGCTCATGTGAGTGTGCGTGCATAGCTGAATGGTGATGTGCCAGCTGCCTCTGTACTAGTGGAACTGGAGTTGTAGAGCCCAGTAATTACTCAGCACCCCACTGAGGTGCCTGTGTGCGTGCATGCGTATGTTTGAGTGTGTGCGCATGAATGCGTGCCACACATTTGGCAGAAAGTGTTTTTTTCCCTTGTGTGGGTGTTTGATCACACTTGAACATGACATCACTGTAGTGTGTGTGTTTGTGTGTGTGTGTGTGTGTGTGTGTGTGTGTGTGTGTGTGTGTGTGTGTGTGTGTGTGTGTGTGTGTGTGTGTGTGTGTGTGTGTGTGTGTGTGTGTGTGTGTGATGTGTGGGAGGAAGCTGATAGTTCTAAAGACGAGCTTTGAGGATGAGAGAAAAAGAGAGAGCAAGAAGGAGAGCAAGAGAATTCTTCTGACCGAATAAGATTCCTTTTTCTGCTTTCTTCCTCTTCCATCTCTCTCTCTCTCTCTTTATCTCTCTCTTCCACACTTTTCAGCCCATTTCACACCTCCTCCATTCATTTGCTGTTTTGGATTTTCTGTGCCCTGTGCTGCTTTGTGTATTCTTCTATCTGAATGGCGGTAAATACAGGATGCGGTTTTGCTTGGATTTGGTCTCATTGTAAGTCTAAAATATTTTGTGTGCAATCCTGTGGGTAGGAGGACACTTATACTGTTGTGCTGGTGATGTGTGTTTCTCATGCTGGTGTGTGCAAGACACAGCTAAAGAAAAATGTCTCAATGTCATTGCATTTCGCATGCAATCTTGTGGGTTGGACGCTTACACTGTAGTGCTGGTGCCGATTGTGCATCGAAGCTGTGCATGTGTGTCACAATATGACTGTGCATATGAAATGGATCAGAATGTCTGTCTATTGTCTGTCTTTCTGAAAGAGGTTTGATTTGTGTGTGTGCCGGATGAAAGCTCATTTGGTCTTTGGTGTGCGTTTGTGCGTGCGTGTGTTTGTGTGTTTGTGTCTGCTGTGGTGTGTGTCACATATGTGTGTGTGTGCGTGTGTTTGCGTGCGTTTGCACATGTGTGTGTATGTGCAAGAGAGAGTGAGTGAGTGTGCAGAAGCAAAGAGCGCAGAAGCAACAGCATAGAGTGTGAGAGCACAAGAAGGGAGGGGGGGGGAAACCAGCTGATAGGACGAGAGCGAACTGACGGGAAGGTAGGAAGGGAGGGCACAGAGCAAGGAGGGAGGGAGGGAGGAAGGGAGAGAGGGAGGGAGTGGGAAAGAGAGGGATAGAGGGAGATCGAGAGCCAGAGTTAAAGCAGCAGCAGCAGCCATCTGAAGCTGCAGCAGTGTAGCCAAGATAAAGCTCTTTTCCCTGCCTGCCGCCGGAGCCACAGACAGAAGGAGAGAGAGAGAGAGAGAGAGAGAAGGAAGGAAGGGAGGAAAGAGGGACAGAGAAGGAGAGCAAAAGGCAAGCGGCTAAAAAGAACCAGCCATCCCATCCTCAGCGTCTTGAGGGAGTAGAGGAAGCCGGCGCCTGCTTTCGCTGGATCTCCTGGCTTATGCTGGATTTAAAGACCTCTGGATCCTTTAACTGACACGCGCGCAGTTACACACACGCACGCACAGAGACACACACACGCACATACACACACACACACACACACGCTGTCTTTACCACAGGAGGGTATCGCCCATCCCTGCGGTTACACACACTGACTCTCTGTCTCTGCCTCTTCCTATCTGTTTCTCTCTCTCTTTCTCTCTAACACACACACACACACACCCAAGGCTCTTCTCACATCCTTGCACGCCTACGGAACCCCCATCATTGCGTGTGTGGAAGCAGGCAGGCAGGCAAGCAGGCAGGCAAGCATACGCACGCGAGCGTATCAATTGGATCAATTTGCCGATGTCTCTCTGATGGAGCTGGAACCCAGTGGCACTACCGGAGCCCTTCCTCCTCCTCCTCCTCTTCCTCCCTCTCCACCTCCCCCCAGCACGGACACCACCATTCTGCTTCTCACTCCTCTCTCCCTCAGCCTGACTAGGAGCACTCCCCACCAGCCAGCCGGAGCAGCTCACCACCTCCGTGTCTGGAGGTCTGCACTGCACAGCCTGAGCTCTCTAGCGCTAGCTAGCTAGCTAGCTCCAATCTCTACTCCAGGACTGGCACCGGCTCTGGCTTCAGGCTGCCATTTCTGTAATTGGATTCAGAGCTCCTAAGGAATAGCAAGAAGCAACAAGCAACGAGCTGCTCGACACTTCTCTCTCTCTGTGTGGAGCTCGCTCTGTTACAGCCCTAGTCTTTTATTCCCTGCTCCAGCCATAGCCCCATCCTCAACCACCAGCTCCAATCATCAGCTAAAGCAACCAGCTCCGGCAACCAGCCTCAGCCCCAGCACTACCGGCTTCATCTCCCAGCTGCCTGCCGTCGCTTTAATTAGATTCACAGACCCGAGGAACAGCAGAAGCAGAAGCATCCCCTCGGGGGGAGAGAGGGAGAGCGCGCAAGCGAACGACACCCAGCCTCGGAGGACTGGGAACAGACATCGGGAGCAGAAAGACTGCAAGATGGAGAGAGACAAGGACAGAAAAAATTAGAGAGATGAATCAAGAAAGCTGAAAGAGAGACAGAGAGAGAGAGACTCGTGCTACCTGCCTGAGGTAACCTACATTTCAGAGAGGAGGGATGTTCCGGAGAGTTCCACATGCCTCTGACGGCGTCCTGAGGCCACGTGCAACGGGGGGACTGTAGAGGAACGTGCCCAAACGTGCCACACATGTACAGATCTTTAGTGGAGCTTACACATTGGAACTACAGTACAGATCTGTTAAATGTGGAGCTTTTAAGGAGAACTGTGGGAGTGACTTGTGGGGGTTATCCATTCGGGACAATCCAATCGACAGAGAGGATTTAATACCCGTCTGGTTTTGAAGTGCTGTGTTTTTTTTTCGTGCTTGTGTATTTCAAGACGCAGCAGGTGTGTGTGTTTATCTGTCTGCCTGTGTGATGTGGATCTGTTCCGGAACTTGCCGTCTTTCCTGTGTTGCCTCGTCTTGACCTCCCCATCGTAGACACCACAAGCAGCTTGTAAGATTCTGGCTGCCGTGGTAGCCAAGCCAAGGCAACACCCCCACCCAAGGCGACCTGCCTTCTGCCTCATTGGTTGGACTTAAATAGGGAGAGAGCACTTTCTCCTCAGGAAGGCTTCATACAAGACACACACATATACTGCTCCATGAAAACACACATGCTCCCACATTGATACACACACCCACATATTCACGCGCACACAAACTGACACACACACTCACACACATACACATACATGCACGCACGCACACTCACACACACACTCTCTCTCAGGGCCATTGCGGGGACTTAATACGCCTGAGGGACCATTTTTTATCCCATGACAAGGCCACACACACACCCAATAGAAGGATCATGGGAATGCCCTAAAAAACGAGAGAGACGGGGAGACCAAAGAGAACTGTGCCTGAGAAAATGTGCCTGGAATGACTTGTGGTTGCTGTCGTTGCCTCCTGTTGGATGTAAAAAACTGAGATTGTCTTAAACCCTGCCAAAGAACTGCCACCACCATCACCATCACCAGCACTGGCAACAACAATTTCCACTACTACTACTACTACTCCCCTTACTCCAGCTTTTCGTGTCTGTGTCACTGTTTCTTGTCCCAGCTGTCCTAACAAAGACGGAAACTTGAGCATCAATAATCCATGGGTTGGCTTTCAAGGAACGCAACAAAAGAGCGGGAGTTTTATTATTGTTGCGCCGCGTAGAGCTAACGGTAATGTGAGGACGTGACTCGAAGCAAATCTCAGCCTGGATTGATCGCTCTTTTGACATTGACACACTCACACATTCTGACATACATATTGACACACACACACACATACACACACACACACACAGACACACACACTTGCATGCACCCTCAGGACCACTGCACAGTGCCAGCCGTAAGGTGACGTGACTCGGAGCTGGGATCTATCGCTCCCCTGGGGGCCACTGTGCCGGCAACATCTGCACGTGACCAACAGAGCCCTGAGAGCTGCTGACGATACAGCCGGCCGGCTGCTGCTGCTGCTGCTGGTGGTTGGGTCTCTGAACTGCCAGTGATGGACGCTCACTCACTCGATCACTCGCGCTCCACAGGAGGAGTGTGTATGTGTGTGTGTGCAAGGCGGAGAGCAGGAGAGAGGAGGGATCGTTTGGCGGTGTGTGCGCAAGTGTGTACGTGCGTGCGAGTGTGTGTATGTCTGCACTGCAGCTCCGACGCAGCTCGAGAGATCTGTGTTTTTTTGCGGTGGACCAGAGCAGCTAGTTGATTTTTCATCTTGTGTGTTATATGTAATAGTCTGTGCCAAAGACTGCCTCTGCAGTCATTTGGTTTGTCCGGAGCAACAAGCTGAAGAGCTCTGTTGGCGGGAAGCAGCAAAAAAAGAGACATCGCTCCCCAGGTAGGGCTTAACTTTGCTGCCGTCTGCACTGGACGACGCATCAGAGACACGACACGCAAAAGAGAGGGAGAGAGACAGAGAAGGATTGAGAGCGTGAAGAGGAGAGAAAAAAAGATAGAGACTGGGTAGGATTGAGAGAGAGGGGAGAATATAGAGAGAAAACGTCAGCAGAAGCTTTTTGTTAAATTTTCATGAGCCAAAGCAGCTGCATACAGTTTGCTCTCTGCAGTGTGTCCTTGGAGCGTGGGCGTCCCATCCCAGCTGCCACGGCCACGAGTGACAGTCGCACGTGAGGGCTTCCTGCGAGGCAAGCTACCGAGGAGAGAGAGAGCGCTAGAGAGAAAGAGGTAGAGAGAGAGAGAGTAGCAGGTAGAAATAGAGGTATATGTAGAGAGAGAGGACATTAGAGATCGAAATCTAGAAAGGGAGAGAAACGGAGCATGTCGAGGAGTGTAAAGGGAGGCTGAGGAGCTAGAGGGTAAGCAACAGGAGGAGAGGGAGTCAGATGAGGATGTGAAGGACTGCTGAATAGATGGCATGCAAGCATGTCAGCTGGCTGCCTCAGCCTGTGAACAGCACCTCGGTCTGACGTCTACAGCTGACTGGAGGGAACAACTGTAAAGTCAATTTTATGGCTGGGAGCAGGGATTAACTCTCTTTCAATAGATAGGTAGGGTGCTTGCCCAAACGGTTAAGTCAGGTTTTAAA
>NC_085876.1:7469363-7481863 GCF_034702125.1 Engraulis encrasicolus
TCTCCAGTTCTTCCACTCTTGTTTACCACAATCTTCAGGAATGTAAATATTTTCATGTACAGTACATGCAACTTAAGATATCGTCTTCTTTCATCGAGGAGAAAACTGAATGTTAAAGTTAACACCTGTGCATACTGATTGTGTGTGTGTGTGTGTATATGTGTGTTTGCGTTTGTTTGTGTGTGTGTGTGTGTGTGTGTACTGTGTGTGTGTGCGTCTGTTCGTGTCTCATCTTCTATACATTGGTTTGTATGTTTAATGTATTTGAGGTTATTTGTGTGTGTCTGTGTCTGTGTGAGAGAGGGTTTTATACCAGTGTTTCTCAACAGGGGTGCCGGGGCACCCTGGGGTGCCGCGGGCCCCCCTCAGGGGTGCCGCGGAAACGTGGCTGATAAATAAAATTATGTAATATAATACATATTTGTCTAAATTGATAAGTTAATGCTAGTCAGTGGAATCTTTCATCTGCCATTTACGCACAATAAAGTAAATATAGGTCGCCCCAGTCAGCTGCAACTTCGAACGTAGGTTGTGTGACGTCTCCAAATGTGTTACTTTTCTAAGCTTTTGTGGTATCGGATGCGATACCATGTTACGGCTTGTTGCTTTGGGGTGCCTTGAAATTTTTCATGACTTGAAAGGGTGCCTCGCCTAAAAAAAGGTTGAGAAACACTGTTTTACATGGATTGCGTGTGTGTGTGTGAGAGAGAGATGGAGAGGTCATGATAGTGTGTCAGTCTCAACTTCTCTCTTCTCCATTTTGAGACATTAGAGATTTATGTAAGTGTGCATTGAGTGTTTACTCTCTTCTCCTTCCTTTTGAGAAATTAGAGATCAATGTGACTGTGCGTGGAGTGTGTGTACTACTGCATCTCCTCTCCTCTCCTCTCCTCTCCTCTCCTCTCCTCTCCTCTCCTCTCCTCTCCTCTCCTCTCCTCTCCTCTCCTCTCCTCTCCTCTCCTCTCCTCTCCAGGTGCCTTATGTATATGAAATATAATGTATTATGTATATGAAATGCCTTACTGTATGTATATGAAATATAATGTATATTTCTAAACGTCTCCACTTTCTCCTCTCCTGTCTTCAGATCTCGGAGATCTACGTGAGTGGTGAGTCTGCGGACCTGACGGCCAAGGAGAAGCTGTTGCTATGGAGCCAGCAGGCCATCGAGAGCTACCCGGGCCTACGCTGCTCCAACTTCAGCTCCTGCTGGAGCGACGGACGCATGTTCAACGCACTGCTGCACAGATACAGGTACAGTGCACAAACAACACAACACACACAACACAAAATAATAGTATACACACACACACACACACACACACACACACACACACACACACACACACACACACACACACACACACATACACACACACACACACACACACACACACACACACACACACACACACACACACACACACACACCCATACAAATGTATTTATACACGCACTGCTGCACAGATCCAGGTAGTCACAAAGTGGGGATTAACATGAAAGCCCAGCCGCTAAGGGGGTCCCAGTGAGTCGGAAATGATGGGTTTATCTTTTTGGGGATCTGGAGTTATTTTCAGGGGCCCCAGGCATGGGTCCAGCTATTTCCCCCAGACTGTCTTGGGAACACACTCAGATCTATACTGTCAAACCAATACACATGCATTCATATATAGTATCCACACACAAAGGGACAGACACACACACTCGATCAAAAGGAGTATAGCAAAGGGCCTCGTAACAGTCTGTTACACTACAGCATTTGAGGTTTTCCAACATAAGATACCTTGCTGCTTTGGATAAAAGCATATTATGATTAGATATATTTGGGATTGTCACCTTTATTAACCAGACAGGATAGTTGAGAGACACATTAAATATGTGGTGAAAGAGAAGGGGGAAGGATCTGCAAAGGACCTCAGGTCGGTATTGAACCCGGGTCACTGGTGGAATGGTGCGTCTTGACTCATTGAGCCACCGCGTCCCCAAAAGCATTATAAGTGTAATGAAATGCATTGCGTTCAGTAATCACACATCCAATGTAGCCAACACCCACCTTTAACCCAACATTAATTCCATTGTCTCTGTGTGTGTCTTTGTGTCTCTGCTGCGCAGGCCCGACCTGATTGACATGGAGGTGGTCGCACGACAGAGTAGCCGTGACAACCTGGAGCAGGCCTTCGAGATCGCCGAGTCGCTCGGGGTGACCCGCCTGCTGGACCCAGAAGGTACTGCCCCTGTCCCACTGACACCACTCTGGCTTTGCTCCAGCACTTTATAGTGCCCCACAAAGCAAAAGGCAGTAACTACAGAGCTCTCAACTGAGTAAAACCATTTTGAGATGACCCTGTTGTCCAGCCTAAGTAGTTTTAGGTAGATTATTGACATGGAACAGTTTTGTTACTTAACACATATTATTAAATATTATCACATTCTTTGCCAATCAATAGTTTCATTTCACTTTGATGACACTTCACGTTTTGATGTAAAGTATTAGTTAAATCGAGAGAGATACTGGTGATGTGCAACTATGTGCATTGTATTGTGAATGTATGAGCTTACAAATTGTATGAGCTTTATTGGGTTTGTTTGTATCATGTGAAACTGCCTTTGCAATGATGATATTCATGGGTCTCACCCACCTTGACCGAGAAATGTGGGAAACACTACTGCTACTGTTTGATAATGATAGGAAAGACCAGAGGCGCTTTGAGATTTAAAAAAAGCAAAAAACAAAACAATGCATTTACTGTCATATGGCAAATCTATTTTAAAAACACCTCTACACAGTCTTAAGGCCCTTTGCGTTTTCTCACTGCTACTGTCTGTTTGGCATGAAGCCTAGAGTATAACCTCCTGGCTCGGCTCCACCTTGGACTCCTATTAGTTTTCTCAGGCATTCTCATTACTTAAAGGCAACTATGAAGTAATGTAGTGGCTTGCAAAAAAGCACTTAAGGTTTTTGACTTTTGCAGCAAATCATATTACATAGCGATAAGTAATTAGTTTAACTTTCAGGCAACCTTGGGCTTAACCTCGGTATTTACAGTAAACAAGATGGTTGATTTAGATCTTTAATTTGATCCTTTGTCAATCTCAAAGAGGGGACCACATCGAAGGAGGGAAATGTATTGCACATAGTATGGAATGTCCTTTTTGTGCACTCTGTAATCACAATGGAAAAAGGAACAATGTTTTACTTGAAGTTGTTGTACGATATGCTATTGTACATAAGGTAGAGGGAGTGGCTTTGCAATATACACCTTGTGTTGAGTCTGACTCTGAGGAAGATGCAGGTGCGTTATAACGTCAGTCACTGTGCACTAAAATAAAACAACTCTTAAAAAAAGTATGCTGAGTGCTCCAGTCATCTCTCAGTCTAGTCACTAAGAAGTAGCCCAGTCTGTCTTGATACTGCTGTCCTTGACTGAGCACTACAAGGGCTGAAGAGCAGACATCCTTTCTCTAAGTGCATTTTCCATCTCTGTCTCTCTCCAGATGTGGATGTGCCGTCTCCAGACGAGAAGTCGGTCATCACGTACGTGTCCTCCATCTACGACGCCTTCCCCAAGATCCCTGAGGGAGGAGAGGGCATCGCCGCACACGTGAGAAACCTGCACTTATCCCATCTCTTACTCCATCCTCTCCTTCACCTCACCTGTATACTGCATCTTACCATTTTTGTATCCGTTTATTTTCACTCTTGACAAGTAGTCCTACACGTAGTAGCACTCGTTAGACAACACCTGCCCCTAATCCATCTCTTACCCTTCCTCACCATCCCCGGCAGAGGTGTCAATGCTGAGTTCAGAAAGTTAAAATCCTGCCACAAATTTGCTCCAAGCTCTGAATCAGCTGATTGTAAATGAGTGCTCAAGACAAATGAAATGTATTCAGTGAAAGTCACCTGTGTTGGAAGGAAACAGTGGTAGGGTTTTTATTTCAGACACCTCTGCTCACCAGTGTACTGTATCTTACCATTTGTATTAATGTAGTAACAAGTAGTAACACAGGTGAGACCTGCTCTTAACCCCTTCTCTCCATTCCTGTCCTTCACCTCACCTGTGTATTGTCTTCCCATTCATATGTATCCATTTTCACCTGTAGTAGCTTCTGTCTTCTGTCAGTCTTTAGATCGGATGTGGATTTGACTGTCATTGGAAAGAAATGTCTAAAGCTCTCTCACCTTTGCTTATCTTACCACTTTCATTTGTCCTTTCCAATTTTCTTTTTTAAAGCAGAAAAGTTGTAGTTTCTGTATTCAGCTGCCCTACAATAAAACATACTGTGATTTACTAAAAAGCTTTCTTTGATCTGGGAATAGTTTGCATTTCCTCCAGCTGTTTCCTCTGTCTATTCAATTCCCATTACTGAGCGGGCTTACAGCCATCTTTTCATGTGCATTTTTACCATTCTTTGGCTGACTAGCCGTTTACATCACCTCTCCTAGCAATAGCCAAACTACCATGTATGGGCATAGCTGTTGTTGAATGAGCTCCACATCAACCCAGTCAAAATCTAGCAGCTGTGAAGCAAACCCAGACTATTCTACTCTTCCATTCTATTTCCTTATTCTCTTCCATTTATCTGTCTGTCCATTCTTTGCTGCTTTTCATCTTGTCTCTCTCTGTTTCAGTCTCTGAGTCATTCCCCTAGTAATTCTCCTCCACTCTCTGTGAGTCTGAGTCTGTCATCATTCCCTTTGCTCTTTTTTTTTTACTGTGTACCTATTTGAGCCTCTGACACATTCTCATTCTCTCCCCCCCTGTGTATTTCTCTGTCATCTCCTTTCTCTCCCTCTGTCTTTTTCTCTTTCTTTATCTCTCACTCCCTGTGTATGTGCATCTTTCTTTCTTTCTTTTTTTCGTTCTTTCTTTCTTTCTTTCTTTCTTTCTTTCTTTCTTTCTTTCTTTCTTTCTTTCTTTCTTTCTTTCTTTCTTTCTTTCTTTCTTTCTTTCTGTCTTTCTTTCTTTCTCTCTCTCTCTCTCTCTCTCTCTCTCTCTCTCTCTCTCTCTCTCTCTCTCTCTCTCTCTCTCTCTCTCTCTCTCTTCCCCCATCAGGATGTGGACCCGCGCTGGGCAGAGTACCAGTCTCGCTTCTCGTCATTGCTGCAGTGGACGCGCCAGCACACCAGCCTTATGGCCAACAAGAACTTCCCCCAGAACCCCGTCGAGCTCAAGGTCAGCTCAAGGGCGAACAGATGCACTACTAAGGACACACACACACATGCTTGCGCACATGCACACACAGAAATGAGTGATTAAGAGCACTTCCTACACATTTATCAAATATGTCCACTTGCACTTGGAAGCAATGTCCTCAAATGATAGATGGAGGGTCTTGCAAAAAAAGGACCCTTTGCAAAAATAGAAGCATTTTAAAGATTTAGGTAGACTGTGACATCACCTAATTGAGACCAAGGCATCTTTGACACAAGTGATTTCTTTCCATCATCTCCCATCTTGCTTTAAAATAACATTTAATTATGAAAATGAGTGCACCGGCCTTTTCTTTGAGCTGAGATCCAGTTTTTCACAGTATGAATATCAGTGGCCCGAGGTCTTGACTCCTTGGTCAGCGCCTTGTTCAGTCTGATGTGAAAACACAACGCTGTTTTAGCAAATGCTTTAGCAAATCTTTGAAGTTGCCACTGATCTTTATATAAAAAAAAATATGCTTCATGATTAAAGGGGTATGACACTATTTTTGGGGCTTAATACAGTTAAAATCGTTGGCTGGAGTTTATAAAGGTGGTAAAGTGTCTTATTTTTCATGTTAAGCGTTGTCTTGCTTTAAGACAAGTTAAAAGAGGGAATATGTCGCTAAGCTAGTGAAAGTCAATGGAGCCGTGTAGCATGCTACAATGCTACTACACGGATACACTGACTATCACTAGCTTAGCGACATATTCCCTCTTTTAACTTGTCTTTAAGCAAGACAGTGCTTAACATGAAAAATAAGACACTTTACCACTTTTATAAACACCAGCCAACGATTTTAACTGTAATAAGCCCCAAAATAGTGGCATACTCCTTTAAGGCTGCTCTATATACTGTACCTCTTCCTGCCAAACACCAGTTAAAAGGGATGTGATGGCCTGTTGTAATGAAACATTGACTGATCAGTATTTTTCTCTACCCCACAGGCACTTTACAATGAATACGTCCACTTCAAAGAGACAGAGATCCCGAACAAAGAACTGGAGAAGGGTCACATTGCACACCTCTACAAGCTGCTGGAGGTGAGTGATTGCAATGATAACACCAGTTAGGATAATGTGTGTGCCACTGAAACAGAGGAACACAAAGAAAATGGTGTGAATGTGTGAGAGAACAAAGGCAGAAAAAGGAGAGAAAGAGGGAGAGATGAACAGACGAGAGGCAGAAAGAAGAGGAGAGCAGAAGAAAGAGGAGAGAAAGATGGAAAGATGAGAAAATGGAGTGAGGAAGAGATGAGCGGAAAGGAGGAGAGAAGATGGAGAGAGGAGAGAAAGAGGGAGAAGCGAGTGTAAGAGAGGCAGAAACAGAACTGTGAGAAATGTGGAGAGAAGAGGGGGCAAGAGGAGATGATTGGAAGAGGCAGAAAGAGAGAGAGAGAGGGAGAGGGAGGGAGGGAGAGGGAGAGGGAGAGAGTAGAGGCAGGGCGACCTGGATTCAGGTGCCAAATTAAGCGTGTCCTCCACATCACATCACGGGACTCAGAGGAGCTGCTGATAGCAACCACACCACATAATGAAGGACACCAGACCTACACACACACACACACACACACACACACACACACACACAGGCACACACACACAGACACACACACACACACACACACACACACACACACACACACACACACACACACACACAATGCAAGCGAGCAAGAGAGAAAAGGAAAAGATGACAGGAATGCAATGCATGCCTCAAAGATGTCTGTTGGTGTGCGCGTGTTGTGCGCATCACCTAGAGCAACAACACAACACACTGCAGCAGTGAGAGAAAAGGCCAGGCCTTGTCAGAGGGTATGTGTGGGTGTATTTGTCTGCGTGTGTCATGGGATGAGACCAGGCGCAAACTCAAGACACTGAGCCTGGATTGTTCTGTTGCAGAGCCAGGAGCTATTTTTGGTGGCAGAAGAATGTTTCCTGTCTGGATGTCACCTGGGTCAACGTTTCTGTTGTTGCAGGGGCTGTTATCTTGTTTTTAACCCTGTAAGACACGACCCCTGCTGTAAATTAGGTGTTACCAAAATGGCAATGATGACCAAGTTGTAATGGCTTACCAAATGTCCTGTGTTCCTTCATAGTGGTGTAGTCAGAGATTCTTTAAGTATATAGAGATATGCCAATGTAATAGGTTGCTATGAGCACCTGACATGACCAGGTTCCGGTCTGCCTAAAAGGCCGTGTCATAATACTCCTAGCATTGAATAGAACAGTCCTTAGGTCTGCCTAGGTCTGCCTAAAGGGGGATTTCTCCCCACTCCCCCTTGCAATAATAGAACCCCGAAACAATGGGCCAATGGAACCTCTCTCTCTCTACTCTCTCTGGTGTAGTGCCTGCTATTGTAGTAATGGTTATTAGAGTGTTCCACTGGTGGAACGATGCACATTAACGAGCTACGGTGACAGGATACACAAGACACATACTTTATTTTTTACTGAATTTATGCTTGTGTTAACATTTGTTTGAAAAGAGTTGGGATTTTTTTCTGTCTGAGTGGTAGTGTGCGTGTATACTGTATGTGGCATGTGCTATTATGAATATTAGTTTGCTATTACTTAAATAAATGTATACTTGTAATACATCACTATCAGAGTTAAAACTAGGCAAACGGACATCTGCGTTCTGCCCCCAACTGTGTGAAAAGGCAGATCGATGAGTAGGTACTCCATTGATTCCAAACGAGAGAAATGAGTTAACATGATTTCGGTAATGTAATTTCGGTCAAGTAATGTATTGATATTGCATATTGATCTGCTCAGGTCACAGGTGCGGCAAGGGTTTGATCAATCTTTTGTTTCCCAATATGTATGTGTCGGTATCGCTGACTGGCCGTCTTCCTTTGGCATGCTAATGGCAACTGGTCTCGTCTTTTAAATGGATGGATTAAGTTTGGGAGATCTGTGACCCCAGGCACAATGTGGTGCCTGGCCTATACATCTTAAACTTCTTTTGTCTTCTGTCTTTTGTCTTTAGACATGCACATAAATGAGATCGACGAGCTGGCAAAAGAATGAAGGAATTCAGAATAAAATGTACCGAATTTGAGAAGAAAGAAATACACATAAACATACTGTAGCATCTGGACTTGACATGCTGCTCCTTTATTCCCTCCCTTTTAATATTGAGCAATGCAAAGTCAGAGAGTCTGGAGCTCGCACTCAAAAAAGACTTGAAAAGAGATGCCCAAATAAAGTGGGTTTTTAATGATCTCACAATATGCCGTGCAGTATTTACAAAGGTGCGCACCTTTGTAAATACTGCACGGCATATTGTGAGATCATTAAAAACCCACTTTATTTGGGCATCTCTTTTCAAGTCTTTTTTGAGTGCGAGCTCCAGACTCTCTGACTTTGCATTGCTCAATATTTCAAGCCAACGCACCACCACATAACTAAAGCCACATTGAAAGGCGCAGGCCCTCTTTTTGAAATTTTCTCCCTTTTAATATTACAATGGTTTTGGAAGGACACTCAGGCTCTGGAAGACACTCAGTCCCTGTGTCTACCCCAGGTGTGAGCATCTCTTAACCCCCTCTCCATCCACGGTGTGAATAGAGTTCAGGTGCATCAGGCTGCATCAGGGCTGCACTGTAACACCTTGGAGGAAGAGGGGGGCAAGCTAATCCTGGAGATGCTAACCTCTTTCTCTCCCCCCCCCCCTCCCTCCCCCTCTCTCTTTCCCTCTCCAAGGTGTGGATAGAGTTTGGCCGCATCAAGCTCCCCGCTGGGCTGCACCCTAATGACCTGGAGGAGGAGTGGGGTAAGCTGATCGTGGAGATGCTGGAGCGGGAGAAGGCCTTGCGGCCGGCCGTGGAGAGGCTGGAGCTGCTGCTGCAGGTGGCCAACAAGATCCAGAACGCCGCACTCGACTGCGAAGAGAAGCTCACGCACGCCAAGAACACGCTGCAGGCCGTGAGTATACAGAATTGGACATGCACATTCCCAAAGACAGCCACTCTAAAGCAGGCTGAGTCAAAGTTGAAATTGGCCAAGTAACAACTGACAGCAACAAGCATAAAAAGGACCACTGTATTGCTTTGCAGACAACCCTGAAAAGGGGCTGAATGTGCTAAATAGCGGACATTGCCTTTTATATGTGCCTTTTATTATAGCATTTCTCTGCGTCGTCATGTGTCTTTTCTACCTTCTACCTTTTCTACCATTTCTTCCTTTTTCTTACCGTACCTTCCATCTTAAATCGTGTTCACATTTTCCATTTTCCTCCTGCTTTCTCAATCATCAGTCTGTCCTTCTGGTCTGTCCTTCTTATTTGTTTCTCTCTCTCTTTAATTCTGTCACAATCTAATGTGACTGCCTCTGTCCTGTCTCTTAATGTCACTCTCTCTCTCATGTGTGGGTCTCTTATATCTGTCCCTGTGTGATGGGTCATGCCTTAGTTAGAGGGTAGCGGTTCGGTGCAGTGTCAGCAGCAGCTGGATGCTGTATCTACATCCAGGACTGTCCCTCATATCTGAGTCTTCTGTGTCTTCTGTGATAGGACATGTCTCAGCTGGAGAGTGGTGGCTCTGTGCGGTGTGAGCAGGAGTTGGCCATCTACATCCAGGACTGTGAGGCTCTGCTCAGGCAGCTGCAGCAGGACCTGAAGATCCTCCGAGACGAGAAATACTACCAGGTGGAGCAGCTGGCCTTCAGGTGAGACTAGACTGTGTGTGTGTGTGTGTGTGTGTGTGTGTGTGTGTGTGTGTGTGTGTGTGTGTGTGTGTGTGTGTGTGTGTGTGTGTGTGTGTGTGTGTGTGTGTGTGTGTGTGTGTGTATGTGTGAGTGTGTGTGTGTGTGTGTGTGTGTATTTGTGTGTGTGTGTGTGTGTGTATTTGTGTGTGTTTGTGTGTGGGTGGGTGGGTGGGTGGGTGGGGTGGGGTGTATTTGAGTGTGTGTGTGTGTGTGTGTGGGGGGGGGGGGGCTGTGTGCATGAGGGTGTGTGTGTGTGTGTATTTGCGTGTGTGTGTGTGCAGACATGCTCCAATGTCCAGGGAGTCAGTCATGGAATCAGAAGGCTACAGGTTCTAATCCATTGACTGAAAACTTCCCTGAGTAAGGAACTTACTGCCACGCTGCTCCAGGGCCTATAAACAATACCCTATTTACCCAAATAGCAGTAAATAGCTTTGGATAAAAGTGCCAAGTGTATCATATGTGTTTGTGCGCGTGTGTGTGTGAGGGTGGTTGATATAAAACAGGTCAGTGAGAATGTACCCTACAGACCCAGGCTTAATAGGTTTCCAAGGGGTTCGGGGGTCATGTGTTCTTAACGTCTTATGTTTTCAAGTTCTATGAAGCATTTAATTGTACCTCGATGAATAAGAGTAGATTAAAGCTTTGTGTGTGGGTGCGTGCATGAAAACATACATACGTGTGTGTGTGTGTGTGTGTGTGTGTGTGTGCGTGCGCTGCTTGTGTCTGGTTTAATGCCTGTGTTGCTGCTCTGCTTAACAGCAGAAAGAGTGTCTTTAATGGAGTGAAGGGAGTAAATGGGGGAATAAGGTTTTCTGCTTCTTCCCCACGTTAATGAGATCTGAGGTCACGGGGGCTCGTTAGCAAACCAACTCAAACCACAGACATCCCTTGCATGCTTTGCCTTTAATGCAGATGAATCACATAGTCTGCTGTGTCTCGTTGGTGTGAGTTGATCTCTTGGAATGTAGGATGTTGTTTCTCCTCATCCTCTGCATGAAACCACCGACTGTCCTCACACTGGAACGGTTCCTCAGGGGTTTATTTATTCACAACTTGCAATTAAGCCTGCTGTGCGAATGTGCCTCGCTTGGCTTAGTTAGCCTGTCTTTTTGCCCTACATATGGACTCACTTACATGTAAACATGTTCAAGGCCCTTTAATCTATTTACCCAAGAATTTAGATACATATCCGCACTCCCAAACTTCTGCATGCAGGAGGAGCGATGATGTAATACCAGTGAAATATTGTGTGAATGAACCTGTCTCTTCCCCATGCAGAATATTATGTTAAAAGGAACTGAGATGTTAACATGTTAAGTCAACACAGGGCAGCCATGTCTTTGTGGTCAAGGAGTTGGTCTGGATCAGGGGGTTGCAGGTTCAAATCCCTACCCTTACCAGTAGTTGGCTAAAATGTCCTTAATCAAGGCACCTAACCCTGCAGTGCTCCAGGGTCTATAACCAATACTCTATAACAGTGTTTCCCAACCTTTTTTGTCTCGCGTACCCCCAAAGCCATTTTGTTGTACCATGAGTACCCCCTAACCCATGTTCTATATCTCTTCCTCTATCTCAGTGTGACTATGCTCCATACGTTGGTTATTATTATATTTTTTCAAGTACCCCCTGCAGTGTGCTCGTGTACCCCTAGGGGTACACGTACCCCTGGTTGGGAAACACTGCTCTATAATAAGGGCATGTCTCTTTGGATAATAAAGCCTTAGCTAGATGTAATGTTAATGTAATGAAATGCAGTGTGTTAGCATTATGGGAGCGTCACCTTCCACACACCACTGTCTCTTCTCCAATACAGGGTACCAAGTCTACAAAAGCTTCGATGTGCAGTTGATTGAGTGCAATAATTAAAATATATATATATATATATATTAAAATATATATATATAATAATATACTGTTCTTGGTGTGAAACAGCCTTTCCTCTCTCCTCCCCATACAACACATGTGTCTGCAGGATGGGTTGTAATGAAGAAGTCATAAAAACTATAAGCGTTCTTGTGGTAAAGTTGAAATGTCCCCTTACACTCTGTCTCGTCCCCCACAGGATATCGGGTCTGCAGGAGGAGCTGGTCTCCCTGCGCCTGCAGTGTGCCAGCGTCTACAGGAAGGGCCACTTCTCCGCGGGCATCTTGCCCGGCGAGGCGCCACTCCAGAGCCGCTCGGCCAGGGACTCCATCTCATTGGCCGGCCAGACGTTGCTAGGCGCCGCCGCTGTGGGCGTGGCCAGCCTCCTCCGTCGGCCAACGAGCCGGCAGGAGCTGGTGGCCATGTCGTCGTCGGAGGACGAGGGAAGCCTGAGGTTCATCTACGAGCTGCTGGGATGGGTGGAGGAGACACAGGTGTGGAGGAGTTAAAGCAGCACTATGCAGTTTTCATCTTTGGTTGCCCTACAGAGAGTTGGAAATGTTGGAGAGTTGGACATGTCACTCCAAAAGAACTACAGCACAGAGAGATGGGGGTGACTCCTGTGATTTGAGTGGTTATAGCCTCTGTGCATTGAGTGTTTATTATAGTCCATGTTGGGTGGCAAAGCAAATTCTCAAGGTGCCCATGACCCTGCTATGAATTTTAAACA